>NW_019524836.1:3852-6040 GCF_002814215.2 Seriola lalandi dorsalis | reverse complement strand
GGGGGTTGTTTTTTAGCTTGTATCTTCCAATTCAGTTTGATCTTGTTTTCCACAGTATTCTCCATATAGTTCTGACAACATATGTGGACAAACTTTATACTATCTTTTATGTCAGAATCCCAACTATAGAGTGTATTAATAAGTAAAATCAAAACATCCCACAAAGATCAATGAATCTTTACCAGAAGTGACGGTGCAACGTGGCAGACGAAGAAAAATCCACCTTCAAACTGCCAGTAATCAGCTGGATCCTTGGAGCATCTGGGGGAAAGAAATAACAGGAGACACTAAGATTCACTGTAAAGTCCTTAAAAATTATGATTTAATTATTTTTTGTTTCCCATTTCTTTAATAAAGCTTAAACAAAACAACTCTGCTTGTGCTGAACAGACTCGCTGTGCAGCCACTTGTGTAGGAGATACTGACAATGTTAACCACTAGACGACATGAAACTTCATTCAGCTGAACAGGAAAAAACAGAGACGGCTGATCTGTGAACACCTGGAGTCTAGACCAGTAAAAACAAGTCAACAGACCAATGGTGTCGCATGGTCTTCAGCTGACCAAGGGTTTAACAGTAAAACTCAACTCTATCAGTCAGTCGGTCAGTCAGTCAGTGCTGCTGCGGTCCAGCCATAAATCTGACCACATAACTCTCTTCTCTGAAACTTTCCCTGGCTACTTGTTGTGTTCAGAATACAACTGAAACAATCCTCCTCTTGGTCACAAAGCAGCTGCTGGTCCGGCTTCACAGAACATCTCAGACATGCTGTTAGTTCACAGTCCCAGCAGATCACACGCTGGAAATCTCCATGTGCCAGGAGCATTTTCAAAGTGTAGTGAGATGCTTCTAGCATCATGCACCTAAGACATGCTTCTTACTAATAACTTCCATGCTGTTGAGATGAGTAACTGCACACCATACTTCTCGGGGAGGGTTGTAGTACAGTGACGGCCGTCTACCCTACACACATCAATGTTCACATGAACTTCAGATCAAACCAAAGATATTATCAATCAGTTTATATCAGGTGTAAATATGTGTGTTTGGAAGAGTGCTACCTGCAAGGCTGAAGGAAGGCCTGAGGTTGTTGATACTAAAAACCCCACAATGCATCACTGCATCTCGCCCCCCACTGATCTCAGCAGACTGGAAAGAGACAGAGTAGGTCATGTTTATCAAATTACTTTATTGTACTTATTTCATAACTAGATAAAGAACGCCACATTAGAGATGAAGATAGCACCTAAAATCCTTTTAGGATTTAAAAGAAAGGCAATAGTATGATGAACTGTGTATATTATGTTACTGTATAGAAGCACATAGAACTTAACATAAACTTGGATTCATTCATTCATGGTGTATTGCTTGGTATTAACTGAATAACACATGAATTAATCAAGTACAGAATCAGCCTAAATTGACTAACAGCAACAGGGATCAACAGATTTTTCAAGGCATGATTTGATTATTAGTAATCAGAGACAGAAATATTCACAACCGATGCCGACACATAACTACTTCTACATAAAGACACTCGCCATGGCTTTCAAGTTTCTATTATTTTGTTCAACCCATTTATATCAACAAAGATAGGCTAAATAAGAGGAACACCTCTGTATAAACAGCAGAGGGGGACAGAGTACACAACTTCACTACTTGAGTAAAAGTACAGATACTCCTTGTCAAACATTACTCCAATACAAGTAAAAGTAGCTTAGTCAAAATATTACTTAAATAAAAGTACTAAAGTATTTGCTTAAAAAATTACTTAAGTAAAAGTATTTAAAAAATATCTTAGGAAATACAGGAAAGAAAAGAAGCTTTATTGTCATTATACAATACACTGATGCGATTCTGCTACGGACAGACTAATAAAGAAATAAAGGCAAGAAGCCTCAGAACACAGACTCAGCTGCAATCATTAACAAATGAAATTTCTTCATATTGAACACATGAACATGACAACAGTCCAGACCAAGCGGCAGCTGCGCGGGAGACTTCTGCTCCTCAGTGTGTTTCCTGCTCCTCTCTGTCTGAATGAACAAGTGAGTACAAGACAGTTTTCACTTCACTCATTCACTTCACTCATTCACCTCTCATCAGCTGGTTTAAGCTTTAAACCAGCTGACAACATTAACACATGCTAGCAACACACAGTAAAATTAGCTTCTTCTACATTGAATT
>NW_019524836.1:0-1319 GCF_002814215.2 Seriola lalandi dorsalis | reverse complement strand
TGATTGTATATAATAATAACTAATAGTAAAAATAATTGTAAAATTAACAATGATAATAAGTATTGCTAATGATGATGATGGCAGCAATGAATGTGTGCATGTACAGTACATAGAGATGCCCCCATTTTCATTAGCGCTACCATTAGCAGCTAGCTTGCTGGCATTGCTCATTGATGTATGAATTTAACGATTGATGAGATTATTCAAAAATACTACAATGTAAATAAAGGATGAGGTGTAATTCAGGCAGAGTTGATGTTTTCTTAGCGATTCGAGTAACCATGGCGACGTTAATGCCGATAAATGGGGAAAAAAATTCCCATAGAGAATGAATGGGGGGATGTCCTCAAAACGACCGAACCCAGTCCTCTTTGGAGCTCTACTGCTGCGTCACACTTCAACACACACACATGTGGCATAGTTTGAAACTATTGTACTGTAAAAAAATATTTAGTTAAGTAAGAGGTGAATAATAGGTGAATATTGAGGAAATATCAAATTTAAAGAGTGGACGTATTTTATTTTGAAGAATAATGGGTTTTGTGTACAAGTTTCTTTAAATGTTATCAACCTAAAAAAAACACTCATTACCAATCAGTATTAAAACATACTGACTGAGATTAAAAGGAAGCTTATCCCACCTTCAAGACACTTCTCAAACATTAAGTCAAACCAGATCTGTGATCACTTTAACTCAGTATGCAGCAAAATGTATTTGTCTTTTAGTGTGTGTGACTTGTCATGTTCTTTGTTAAATAAATCAACATTTCATAAGAAAACAACAAGCATGGGTGATATTTTATATTTATTCTATTATTATTAGTGTTAGTATTTTTATATTAAATCTCCCACATATTTTGTGTTTATTTGTTCTCTGCAGCTTCACATGGTAAAAGGGAGAATTTGGTGGAATCAAAGTGTGGTGGACTTCATTTCTTCCAGCAGCAGGTAAGTGTCACCAGGGAGGTTTTAACAACATTAAACCTTTATCTTCTTTCTTTCAACACAAAATGTATTTTGTCCAAACCATGATAGAGCTTGTTTTCTAGGCTCTAGTTTTTGAATTGTCTGGAAGTGTTGAGTGAGTGGGGTGTTCAGTCTGTTGTAGAGGGGCTGTTTAAGTCTTTCCTGTCTCTCCCACCAGACACCTGCACACATAGACCTCAGGTGGTGATCAAGCACCTGCCCCTCTGACATTTTTCTAATTTCATATTTTGCAGCTAATTAAGTTTAACGGGTTTATTTTATTTTTTGTTTATCTTATATATTGGTAATGCAGATGTGATGTTATGTCTTTGTCTGCTACTACTTTTCTATAC
>NW_019524835.1:325049-354329 GCF_002814215.2 Seriola lalandi dorsalis | reverse complement strand
AAGGCATATAAAATGTCAAATATGTCATTTTATAATAAGGCACAAAAATATCATAGAAATGTCATAGTATAGTAAGGCATAAAAAATATCAAAAAATGTCATAGTATAGTAAGGCATAAAAATGTCATAAAACGTCATAGTATAGTAAGGCATAAAAATGTCATAAAATGTCATAGTATAGTAAGGCATAAAAAATATCATAAAACGTCATAGTATAGTAAGGCATAAAAAATGTCATAAAATGTCATTTTATAACAAGGCACAAAAAATATAAAAACCTCATAGTATAGTAAGGCTTAAAAAATGTCATAAAACGTCATAGTATAGTAAGGCATAAAAAATATCATAAAACGTCATAGTATAGTAAGGCATATAAAATGTCAAATATGTCATTTTATAACAAGGCACAAAAAATATAAAAACCTCATAGTATAGTAAGGCTTAAAAAATGTCAGAAATGTCATAGTATGATAAGGCATAAAAAATGTCATAGTATAGTAAGGCATAAAAAATGTCATAAAACATCATAGTATAGTAAGGCATAAAAAATGTCAAAAATGTCATAGTATAGTAAGGCATAACAAATGTCAGTATAGTAAGGCATAAAACATGTTAAAAATGTCATAGTATAGTAAGGCATAAAAAATGTCAAAAATGTCTTAGTATAATAAGGCATAAAAAATGTCAGTATAGTAAGCCATAAAGAATATCAAAAAACATCATAGTATAATAAGGCATAAAAAATGTCATAAAATGTCATAGTATAGTAAGGCATAAAAATATCATAAAACGTCATAGTATAGTAAGGCATAAAAAATGTCAAAAATGTCTTAGTATAATAAGGCATAAAAAATGTCAGTATAGTAAGCCATAAAGAATATCAAAAAACATCATAGTATAATAAGGCATAAAAAATGTCATAAAATGTCATAGTATAGTAAGGCATAAAAATATCATAAAACGTCATAGTATAGTAAGGCATAAAAAATGTCATAAAATGTCATAGTATAGTAAGGCATAAAAATATCATAAAATGTCATAGTATAATAAGGCATAAAAAATGTCATATAAACGTCATAGTATAGTAAGGCATAAAAAATGTCAAAGAACTTCATAGTATAGTGATGTATAAAATGTTTAAGCATAGTCAGGCATAAAAATTTTAAAAACGTCATAGTATAGTAAGGCATAAAAAATGTCAAAGAACTTCATAGTATAGTGATGTATAAAATGTTTAAGCATAGTCAGGCATAAAAATGTTAAAAACGTCATAGTATAGTGAGGCATAAAATGTCATAAAAACATCATGGTATAGAAAGGCATAACAAAGTCATAGTATAGTAAGTATAGTAATTATGGACAGACAAGGACAGATTTAAATAGTTTCTTCATATACTTTATTTTCTTTGGAAAGGGGGTACAACCAAGCATTCATATTACATGTTTTTATTCAACATTTGAGCTCACCAGACAGCATACATACAAAAGGAGCTTAAAAACGCAGCATTATCATTTCTAGTTTAATGGCATTTGTTTGTCTTAAAGAGCCTTGAGATACCAAGCTCTGTTGATGCACAGGGATAAGGCAGCAAGGTACAGGAGCAAAGAGAGAAAGGAGGGGATAATAATGCTCGATTGTCTCTGAAAAACACCACTCGTTTTCAGGGCAACTGCAACATCTGACACTCTCTCCATTGGTACCATATTAAGTCAGTCCTGTAGGAACCAAACTCTGCATTATATCTGAGGCCAAAAAAAGCAAAGCGTACATAGAAAATACAACAAAGCCATTTTTAAAAAATATTTTGACCTGGCAAAATCTAACACCACATCACTACTGAGGTTTCACAGCAGCGTGTTCTCAGCTCAGTGGGAAAGACTGAAAAAAAAAAAATCCTAAGCTAGGAAACCACTCATTGGCCTGCGCTCAAGTGCAATATCAGCTGTTTATGCGTCTTTCTGTTCAGGATCAAGAGGCTGGTAAAAAAAACAACAACTGTCCTTTCACTACATTCACTCACACACAGCCTGTTGTGTGTAATGCTCCGGCAAAAACACCAGAGAAAACACAACGATGATGAAAAACAGAAAGGCAAAAATACTGACTGCGTTCAGGCTGGGAGGGTAAATCACCCTGCTACTTCAGCTTAGAAAAACCCAAAGAAATCAACACATTTAAATACACAACTTTTGTGGAATAATACAGAACCATACACGTCTTCTATTGCAGAGGGTCAAATCACCTTCCTTACATCCCTGAAACGTAACTGTTGCCAAGACAGCTTCTTGGAAATACTGTAGTACTAGGAGACAAGTATATCCTCCGTACAGTAAATATATAATGCTTATTGTATGGTTCTGGGAGGAACCGATAAGGCATGATTTACATTTAAAGACTGCATTAATTATGTCAAGCCACAGGGAATGTGTGTTTTTAACTTGGTAAATAAATACAAGAGTGAGGGTGGGGTTGAAAGAATGGGGTTTCCATACAAAAAAAGGGGGGGGGGGAATCAAGTGTTTGAGGCGACTGGAAACCTGCAGTCACCAGCTACACCTTAAGCAACAGTTTTGGTTTCTACTTCACCGGCTGACCTTTTGCCCCGTCCTCCCCCCTGTGCTGCAGAAATACCTCATCTTTTTTTCAGTTCTTCTTCTAAGGCCATTTTTCAACAGTAAAAAATACAAAAACACCTCACACCAAATTCCACACAGGTCTCATCAGTCCATTTTTTTTTTTTTGGCTTTCCCCATGACCCCCCCCCCCTCCCCCCTCACAACAGTCAGTACCCACACTTTATATTGCTATGCATCATCGTTAGCACAGTTGTCTGACGGTGTTACAGGCGAATCTCCGGTCCTCACGCTCTGCTGTTTGTTGCTGATTGTCTGGAGCTTGTTCTGCAGGAAGCGCAGTATGAAGATAGAGATGGTGGTGCCGTGTGTGTGTGTGTGTTGCAGTGTAGAGTCTTTGTGTCACAAGTCTCCTCGCAACCACATCTGGAACCATCATGGAGGTCAGGAGGACCCTCTGTAAGTAAATAATGGCTAATAACAGCTTTAAGGCTGGAGATGAGATGGTGGGTGTGTGAGAAGAGATCGGTTCTGTTTGACTGTGAGTGAACTAAATTATCTAATATGGTAATTTTCCCTATGAGGTTACAACAAAAAAAATATTTTCATGGCAGATATTTTCTCAATTTATCATTTAATGCCAAAAAAGTAAAGAAAATGCAAATTATTTTAGGTTTACACATTCAGGTTGCTTGTTTTGTCCAAGTAAAACCCAAAGATATTCCTCTTACTGTCACAAAACAAGCAAATATTCACATTTGAGAAGCAGGAACCAGTGAATTCTTGGCATTTTGCTTAAAACTGGTTCTTCGATTATGAAAATTGTTGCTGAATCATTGACTTTCAGCTCCAACTCTGACATATTACAAGTGACATCATGTGTAATATAAAGATAATTTACTGTTTTTTTTTGGATTCCAACTAATCCAACTAATGTGCATCAGTAATATTAAAAGTAAGTGATGTTCACGCGCAGCAGCTACATCGGTTAATCAATCAAATGTGCTCACAACAAGATGATACTTTGGTTTCTCATAAACCGTCTTATTTATTTTGACATTAACCGCGCCTATTCAACACAATCTACTATCATAGCCTTTATTCACCCAGAGCTCTGTAACCTCCATCATGGCTGCCAGAAGCTGCATTATGTCACATTAAAGTCCTTCATTTACACTGGACTGGGAGAAGATAACAGCAGAGGTCGAGGGCTGCAGATATGAGCTGGGACTAAAACAGAAGGAGACTAAATGAGGTGTGTGTCTGATGAGAGGAGGAGCGTGGGCGCACTGGAGCGGCGCGCGTGTCCTCGTCTCCTCATGTCCTCTTTATAGGACAGTGCTCTCGGTGTCCAGGTCACAGTCTTTGGGAAGAGGCAGGGCGGAGGCCGTCGCTGGCTGCTGGTCTACAGCGAGCTCAGGGACCAAAGCACGACTCAGCCCTTTGAAAGACATCGCCGGGTCTGGAGGGCGAGACACAAGATGGGAGACAAAGAAATGACAGTGAGGAGACGGCGAAGAGCAGAAGCTTTAAACAGAAAATAAATAACTACGACAAAATCAATCAGAAAAGATCCTGTCTGTCACCACTTGTGTTAGTTAGTAACACGTTTCCATGCATGCAGACATTCACACAGAACATCCTGCAAACATAAACAGACTATCCATGCCCACATTAGAAGAACAATGGCCATAATCACAACCATGTGCAGCTTCATCCTGCAGTATGAAAACATTTAAAGCTGGTGTAAGTATGCCATCCAATGAGCCTGTGTAATATTTTCCATAGCTAAAACAGCAGCAGAGGCTCGGCAGCGGCTCAGTGCCACAGCAGGGGGCGGTGTTTGCTCAGAGACTGTGAGCCGCAGAGCAACGGGCAGATGGAAAAAGTGAAGTGTGTGTAATCTGAAGCAGGAGTAGTGAAGCAAGTTTGAAATTAATCTGTTTGACCAGAGCTGTGGAGAAAATAGTGCAGGAAATCCCCAGGTTACATCTGAATGCAATGATTGATATGAAGAGCTGAGTGCGACATCTGCAGCTATATTAGTGAGAAGACAAGAACAGTCCATTTATAAACATGCAAACATGCACGTCAGGGTTACACACTGGTTTCAAAACGCCACAACAATACCTACGATGAGAAACAATATACAATACTTCACATTTAAAAAAAAACAAAAAAAACAACACAATCTGTCGACTGAGGGTTTGAAAATGACCACAGTTTGTAAAATCAGCCTTGGTACGAACACATCAGTTTCAAACCCTTACATACTCGTATATCGCATTTCAGTGACTGGAGATGAAGATGAGTGACTCATGATAAATGAGAGCCCTGATGCGAGGCTGTCATGATTAAAAAAAGGGCACCATATGTAATGTCGCTCTCATCTCTGGCATTTACTCCTCATGAGGTTCGACTGCTGGAAATACGAAGCCATAGGAGGAAACAAGAACTCGCCAGTGACTTTGAAAGGACGATGTAAAAGCAACAAAAAAGATGAGTTACAATGATGGGATGTTGCTAATTTCATTAAACTCGATCAATTCATGTGGAGATACTAATTGGTTTTGATGATTTCTTCTTCTTCTTCTTCCCCGCTCACCAGCTGTCAGCACTGCACACTGACTTGGACAACCGGCAGTTCACCTTCCCTCCTGTGGCTTTGTTCTCTCGTCCCTTTGTTCAATGCATATACTTTGATACACAGTTCGACAGTCGAGCATCAGGGCTGAAGTAAATGAGATCTGACGGAGGCGGCAGGCAGAACTAAATGTCCACGGTGAGGAGCGACACAAAAAGTGCAAGTGCTGCTAGTGAAAAGGTCAATTAATAACAAACCTCTCACAGGTGCCTCTTTAACCTGTGGAGGTATTACAACGCAAGACTATTAGCAAGAGTGCACATTAGTGTTCAGCAGTGACATTCATATACAAACTAAAGCAAAGTATTTACATGCTGTCATTATTTGAGAGGCAACACTCACCCATCATCTTGTAAGCAGTGGCACAGATCCCATTAGTATCATTGGTCAGTGTGGTGGGTTGGGGTGGCGGCGGGACGCTCGGTCTGTTCCGGGGTTTGGGGACGGGTCGCGGCCGCGGAAGAGAGCCCGACTGATAGGGAGACGGGGACGGAGGAGCAGCTACATCCTGGGTGGCAGTGGAGGGCGGAGGGGTGTCTGGAGGGGTCGGGGTGCTTGGAGGCGAGGGGTCCGCGCTCTGCTGGTCCCCGCCGGACTGACCGAGTGATGAGAGCTGTGTCGGAGGGCTGGCCTGCGTCGGGGGCTCTGGGGGCGGATGGCTGGGCGCCTGGATCGGCGGCTGGTTGCTGGAGTGGCGTCTGGGTGTGGCACATGGCTGGGAGGTGGGAGAGGTGGGTGAGGTGGGGGAGTGGCTGGACAGGGGTCTGGGAGTCGGGCTGAGGGACTGGGATGAGCCTGAGGAGGAGGTGTGGTTCACTGAATTGCAGGGCTGGCAGGGAGGAGGGTTTGTCGGCTTGGGAGGGGCAGGAGCCTGTTTCTTGGTACCTGTAAGTTGATAATTATTGGTGGAAAAGAATATCAAATATATATATCCTGACAGAAAAATTGTTTCCACTGAAAAAGGTAAAAGAATACGATTTGGCCAACAATAAAAGCTGAGAAAACGCCAAATATCTGTTAACAATATTATAGAAATATGTCTATTTGTACCAGATGAGAGTGCAGACTCTTACCTCTGCGCATCATATGAGGACTGGGCCCCATGGATCCTGCCCCGGGGGTCCCGGTGCCCAGCTGTCCTGCAGCTTGGCCGCCTCCTCCAGAGCCATTCCTCTGGAGCAGGGGGGTCGGGGCGGTCGTGGAGTCACGAAGCTTTGGGTTGCTTTGGAGAAGACGGAAAAAGAAAGGTTTTTTAAAAAATCCTTCAAATTCTAACCCAGAATTCTGAAATTCTGGATACTGCTCATACAGCAGCATTCACTGCTGAATGTTTTCTTTTTTTTTTTTTTTTAATGAAGGTTAGAGCTATTAGAGCAGATACAGCATTATTTAAAAGCAAACTCGTCTGCAGGGTCAAGTGTTGTAAAGGACGAAAAAGAATGCTGAGCTGAATAGTGTTATCTGTCTGGAAATGAATGTTGTCCTTTCACCAACTAAATCAAAGACACCCTTCAGCCGTTGCGTAACAGGCACCAATGTCCAGGCTTCTCAAAGCAGTTTGAGCCAGTTAGTGTGAAGTTCCTGCTGATTCCAGTGATTTGGGGAGGAAAGCAGAGGGATGGGAAGTCGAGAGGCCCTGAGAGTGACTGTTAGCGGAATGACAGCAGCCATTGTTGTGCTGTTTCAGTGGGCTGACCTCAGACAAGTCTGGTCTGCATAGCTGGAAGTGGCAGTGGTGTAAGAAAACTTGTGGTTTTTCTAGAGAAACAACAAGCTGAACCAAAGTGACAAAGTGAGGTGTCCGCAAGCTACCGGTGAAACATGCATTATTAATCCATTACATTTTAAAAAGGCCAGACAGACTGACCTCATCACTTCACAGAGAAGTACATGAAAGTGTAAAAGTCTGTCTGTCTGTTTGTCTGTCTGCATGGCATGCTGTGTCATTCTCCACCAGCAGCAGAGATGCAGGAAAGCAGCCCTTACCTGAGCTCTTCTGTGTGCTGGGCTAGAAGCTGCTGAGCGGCTGCAAGAGCTGCCAAACCCTGCGCCAAGCTATGCTGGGCTGTGTCAGACCCTGAACCCCCCGGAGGAGCTTGCGGCTGGGGCTGGGGCTCGGCCGCGGGCTGGGGGACCTGCCCGGCCCCGTGCCCCTGCCCTGGAGCCTCCACAGGGGGTAAAGGAGGCTGGAAGGCAGGTGAAGTGTGCTGCTTTCTACCTAAGGTGTTACTGCCTCTACGAAGGGTGTGGTCCGAGTGCTTGTTAGGGGTGCTACACGGGGAGAGCAGGGACACAGTGAGAGAGAAAAACAGAAAACAGAGCAGGACAGAGAATCACCAAAACCCCAGAGCTCTGAGAGAAGTCAGTAAAACTGTTAAGATTATATATTGATTATAAGGATCCAATTTAGCCCAAACTTTACTAGAAGCAAAAGACAGGGACAAGAAAAAGCAACTGGATTACAGGCAAAATTATTTCCAAAGTATTAACTGGAGTAAGTCATGAATGCTGTGGGACAGGAGGTACAAAGCATCTCCGGGGTGATTACTTGTCTTTGCGTGTTGTGTCGTTCTCTGGTACCACCATACTGCCAGGCCTCTTCCTCTCAATGGTGCCACAGTCATAATCTAGGTGGTTGTTGTGGTTGGATGCAGGTATGGGCATTGAAAACATGCCGGACACGTTGAACTCCACCTCTGCAGGAGGAGAGAGGGCTGGATTTACCAACACAGACTGGTATACATCTAGTTTGAACTTGTGCTACTGAAGCCAATGGACAACAGGATGATATTTTTATCCCTCTCTGTATGTGTACAGGCGATGGTCAGTTATGGTGAAATTCAGTCAATTTATCTTAAAATACACAGATTAAAAGGCAAATTGGCTTTGACTCCGACCAAGACAGAATTGTTTTGGAACAAAGTGAAGGTGTCTTTTACAGCCAAAGATAAAAAGATAGATAAATAGTGGAAAATAACCTAAAAAGGCCTCTTCTGGTCAAAAAATGTGTAATGTAGAACTATATTTGTATTTGTATTCACCTCATTTGCTTTGCTGTATGTTTAACTTAACACAAGCTGTATTAAGGGAATATGTAACATCTGTTTTCATCAACCTTCACTCTGACCTCCAGAGTACATATCTTACTAGGCAGTTAAGTTTCCTTCACTGATGCAACGGTGGGCTGTGATTGGCTGCAAGTAAAGGAGAGAAGGTCAGACTGCAAAGCAACAGCTGGACAGGGATCCAGAGCTTACCCTCAGGAAAGAACCAGTCAGCGTGCTGGATGATGGGCTCCACGATGGCCACCACGTGCACAGAGGTAGCTGCAGCCATCTCAGCCAGAGTCCTGGGTGTATACATACAGATGAGCAGAAATTAGATGCTTTCACCATAACGAGTGGCACTCTAAGCTAAAAATAACAGACTCCAAGACTAGAATTATGCCTTTCAAAGATTGTCTCATTTTTTAAAACACGACAAACACTGTAGCTACTTTCTTCTTCGTCATCAGTATGATCCCCTCCCTCAATCCCCTCTCACCCCTCAGTCTTGGCCCAGAGCAGATTGGGTCCCAGGACTATAGCAATGTTGCTGGGAGTCATTTTGTTCACCTCGCTGTCCTGAGCCAGTTTGGCTAAAAACTTCACCAGATACCTGCATGAAAACACGGGAGTAACGTGGGTGAAAACATGCAACAGAAAAACATGAAAGTGTGACGAGCTTTCTTGTGAAAATAACTAACCTCAGGTTGGTTCTGTTGTTCTTTGGTAGCTGATCACAAACAACCCAGAGTGCCTGGAGCCTCTTGTCTGGGTCTGACACACTAGAAAGATAGAAAAACAAATATGATTGAAAGCGAGCACGTACTTAGTTCCAGTCTACAAAAGGCTCAATGGCTCAAATATCCTTCCCTATTTGCACATTTCATTTTCAGTGAGAATGTTATGAGCCTTGCCTGGACGCCTGGATCCACTCATCATAAAGCTGGTAGGTCATTAGAGGTTCAGGCAGCTCCCTCAGGTAGGACTTCAGTGCTCCTGAAAACACACATCCACTGATAGTTTAAAATTCTTCAGCCACTTTATAAAAGCCACAGAAAAGACCACGTAGAGGTTGTAACAGAGAAGGCACGGAGACACAAATACGAACTATTCAATAAATGTAAATTACCTCAAGTGACACACCTTTCTTTGTTCATGGATTTTGATTTAAGTTTTATATTAAAAAAAATTGGCCTTGGTTTGGGACGTACCAGCGACAGCGTGGGGGTCGGAGTAGAACTCCTCCAGTTGTGAAGTGGAACAGTCCAGTGCCGCCTTTAGCTTCTTGAGCTTGGATGCCCCGGCTGCGATTCTGAACAGACCCTGACACACAAACACACAAAAGACAAATAAACCACAGTAACATTGCCAGCAAACAAAGATACACGCAGGCATCCAATGTGCACACAACACTCTGATGCACACACAATATCTTAACAGTCAATTACAGATAGACTGTGTATAACCCCACTACATAAACTCCCCCTGCCAGCTGCACATAATGAGACCTTAACGCAGGCAAACAAACACGCCCTCACAGCACAGCAAGCTCTTTACTTTGACACATAAACAAAGCCTGTCTTCACACCATAATGACACACACAGGGAATGAATAGGGCCACAAATAAAGCCCTTTGCAGTTAACACTTGCACTGTCTTAAGCTCTTTTTTTTTTAGTACATGCACAAAGAGATATGATTTATGGACGGGAGACAAGTGGATTCTATTGTATTCTATATTTGTTTCGGGAAAAGGACATCTCAAACATTTCATAAATCATCACTGTAGCATAACGGCCGACAGCGTCTCTGGAACAACATTACGGAGACACAGGAGTTTCCCCTGTTTACAGTTCGTCCGTCCAGTCATCTCCATCAGTCTTAAGATGTTCATGTGAACAAACAACTTAAAGCTTGGTTTCAATTATGTCAGTGACCAGCAGAGCCACTAATCACAGCCACAGCTTCATGTGACTTTTAACAAGCTGTGACCGCTCTCTTTATTCTTACATGTGAAACAAGGAGAACAAAGGAGCAATCGACCAGATGAGCAAACAAAATCATATTGATGTTATTAAACACTGCAGAGGGAAATCAGCCCAGAGGAAGATATATAGCAATGTCTGAATCACAGCTGACTGCTGCTGGTCACTTCTACTTAAAGTTGTATTCATCAGTTTTTGGCAATTAGCATAAAGTCGAAAACAAGCTGACAGACACACAGCAATGAGACATTATTTCCATTTAATTAAAGCTGTCATGCGAGCAAACAATTGCCTCCTTGGATGTCACAGCAGGATTGTGACTGAATGTGAGTTTCTCTTCTCGTTTGTTGCTCTGTTCTGGTCTCTCACCACTTTCTAAGGTTCCTTTCCGGTGACACTTTGACACGTCTTCAGCGATGAACCCGGGGTCATAACTAAACATATATTTTTTTTACTTTGATCACTGCTTATTTAGTTATGAATATTCATCAGTATAGACGATCACTTAACTTTCTGAAGGCAGGTTTTCAGGAGCTTTAATATAAAAAAAAATCTTAAGAGTGCAACTTTAAGTCTGTAAAGGCAGTGGAGATGTGAGGTGTATCCACATGAGACCACACTACAGCAAACGCACTTTTAAATTATATTTGTCAGTTGAGTTACCCCTTGAGCCTCATAGTCCAAAAATATAGCAAGCGCCTCCTCGGGGTCACGCTGCTTCTAACGTGACAGACACTTCCCTTTCACTTCTTATTACAGTCTCTCTTTGCACACATCTTACAGAAGGAGAGGACGATCCATACCAATGTGATTCCACTCCCCCCACAGCCTCCCTCTCTGTCTTCACTTCCTCACCTCTTCCTTCATGCCAGTCTCCAGAAGCATCATAACACAGGCTTCTATTGGCAGGGCGATCTCCCTTCCGCTCCTTTTCAGATGTTCATCCAGCCCCGTGCCGAACGCAGGCTTCTCTGTCCACGAGTCTAATCACGAAAGGGAAGATTGACAGTGAAGAGTGAGACGCAGTGATGCAAGACACATTGTTTCAAATCTGAGGAGACAAAAGAAACCAAAAAAAGTAGCTTCGTATGACCCGTCTGTCATTCTGCAATAAAAATCATTTCAGCACTGAGACAGGACTTGGTGCGAACCAGCCTGTTGCTGGTCTGGACGGCAGATTTCTGGGTCAGTGACGCTCCCTCGGGCCAGTTCCAAACCAGTCTTCCTCACTCTCCCCACAGGGTGCTGTCAAATAATAACCACATGCTCCCAGCCAGCAGGAGTGACTGTTCGGCTGTCTCTCTGTATTTACGTGCGTATGTGTGAGCTAATGTGCGAGCGAACAGGGAGGCAGAGGAGTGAAGTGGTGAGGGTAGGGGGTGGAGGGGGCCTGCAAAAACCCAGGTGGGTGTGATGTGAGAAGAGGTGGGGGGTGTGTGTGTGTGGAGTTCGTGAGTCATCACCACATGCTGGGAGACCAGGCTTGTCCGGTTTAGACCACATGTATTTAGCGCAGAAAAAAACAAGCTCCTTGAACAAGACAGCTTTAATAAGAAACATTATGTTGGTAAAAAGGGAAAAATAGATTATTTCTGGGAGCAAAGCAGTGAAAACAAAAGACTATTCTTTAATATCTGGGCCTCAGCTGTGGCTTTTAGCAGTTACTGCAACCAGAAGTTAGAAACCCAAAGTGATGTCACCTAAAGGTGCAGTAGCTGGTCGATTTCTTAAGCCAGAAAGGGGAATAAGGAACACACCTTCTTAAATGTGTATGAGGGAAAAGGTTTAAAAGTGACACCAAACAACACAGACACCAAAGAAAAACATGCGCATTCTCCAGGAAACATGTAAAAAGGCACCATATTATGGGCCGCACAGAGCCTTCTTGTGTGTACTTCCTACAACAGCGCTGCACTGTTTCGTGTTAACTGGGTGTGTGTGAAGAGGCATGTTTGAGTGCATTATACCTTGCTGAGCCTGGATGGTTGGCAAGACGCTCTCCAGAAGAGTGAGAGACTTTCTGTGGTAATCAGCTTGAGCTTCTAAGAGCTACAGAAACAAAAGAGAGAGGAATAGATGGTGAGTAGAAGAAGACAAACAGT
Source organism: Seriola lalandi dorsalis (assembly GCF_002814215.2). Classification (NCBI taxonomy): domain Eukaryota; kingdom Metazoa; phylum Chordata; class Actinopteri; order Carangiformes; family Carangidae; genus Seriola; species Seriola lalandi. The sequence goes on along the minus strand of NW_019524835.1, from coordinate 341,981 downwards.
AAAAGTACATGATAGAAAAGTAAATAAAAATCGCTGGCCAAGTCTGTGTTCCCCTGTTACTCTGCAGCTGTGAACATTCCCACAGAAACTCAGGCAAACACATTTTTGACTCGCTGTGCTCACCGTTACAAAGAAGCAGGCATAGTCGCCTTCCTTTGAGAAAAAACTGTACATGTCTGCAGCCAGTTGATCCTGTGGAGGAAAGACAGGAAGTTTAACAGGAGAATTAAGAACAATATTCTTAATATTACTCATATAGTACTTTTCTAAACCAAGTCAAAAAGTGCAGTCAAGAATACAAACGAGTAACAAGAAAGGGGAAGAGTAATTTTATTGTAATAAACCATTATTAATCTATTAAAGAACTCCATCTCCACAACAGAGTGTCATCAGTCAAAAGACTGGATACTTCAGGTGGCGTCAGTGGTCAGCTAAGCACCACGCGAGTCATAAATCCTCCTGCTCCTGGCAGGACTCAGAGAGACTGGGAGGGAGGGCTGGTGAAGGGGAAACACAAGGCCCTGCGCTTCCTGGACAGAAAACCTGACACAACATGCAGCCACGACGCACTAGAACTCACCAGTGACTCAACTCAATTGATGCAAGTACACACAAACACGCACACACGCACGCACACACACACACACACACACACACACACACACACACACACACACACACAGAGCTGACGGGGCATTTTCAGCCATTTGTTTTGCGTCAGCAAACTGGGTCAGAGGGCCCGAGGGTCTTGGACTGTCCAGTCGTTATACGGTGATGATTTTATGGCTAGGACTATTTCCAGTTTCTTTTACTCAGTCCACTAAGACCATAAATGACCTTTAGCCTTTCTATTCATTCAGGATCAAAGACACTAGGCTGCTATGAACCCGATACACAAGACTACAATGAAGCGATAGGTCATCTACATGCATGCTGGTTACCTTGCAAAGCTCCACTTTGTTCATGGCCTCATCCACCTCCTCCTTGAGTAGGTCAGCTTTGGCCGTCAGTGCTTGTGTATTTGTTCCTGAGATTATTGACTTGGTTGCCTGCAACCATCTGAGGTTGGAGAGACAAAGGGAAAATTGGAAAACAGGATGAGACTATTTCTGTGACATAGAACCACAATGTGATATTCAGAAGCTCTAATGTGGACTCGGTTTCATTTCTTGTGCTCGCAGGATGCATCAATATGGATAAAGCGATGAGACAGACCTTGCTCTGGCAGAATCGTAGTCCAGCACTAGTTTGGCCAGCTGTTTCCTCTGCTTCAGGATGTTGGGGATGTCGACCTACAAAAATTAGATCCAAAACACACCAAGATATGAAAGCCTAAAAAGTTATTCGATGACAAAGACCTGGCAAATATTAGTTTTGCTCTTCCTGGATGACTATACTAAGATCTTACTGCTGATTATTCTTTTTAACAGGAAAATAATAGAAAAACCTGCAACAGTGTGCAATACTCTTATTTCACATTTTATACTTAAATGGCACAAATTTGTCACACCAAGACCCCTGTAAATGGCTCCTGGCCCCCTCCAAACCAAAACAGTAGCAAAGCTTTTCAGGAGGGACAATTGTAATGAACCAAACTAAAATGCGAGGTTTCTGGGTAGAAAGATATAGATGTCTGGTGGCTCAACAGTTACTCGCGTTAGGGGAAACTTGGTATAACAAAGTGGACAGATGGCAAACCACAGTCAAAGTCCATTATGTTTAGCTAATGTTGCGAGGGCTGGAATCAGCTTTGTTTTGACTTTTTCTTCTCCTACCTCACAGGATCACATTACCAAAACTAGCCAATATGGTATGTGGTATGTGAGTCCATGTGACTTTGGCTCAAAAGCTCTATTTTATTTGCAACTGGGCAGTGTACAACAAAAAGACAGGGTTGGGGATGATATTTTAAACAAGCAAAGAGATATAAAAGGTTTATTTTTAAATATTTAAACTTGTGTTCAACTGTTGCTGTGTCCAGGAGATGTGAGGTCTCTGACCTCTGCTAGCTGGCTGAGGGGATCCAGAACATCCTTCTCTATCTGCAGCTCATGTTGCATCAATTCTGATGCCAGACGATTTTCTGCCTCGCCGCACACTTCCATCATCTTCCTGTTAATGCACACGCCAGCACAGAGAGCGAGAGAGAGAGAGAGAGAGAGAGAGAGAGGGAGAGAAAAGAGCTTTCAAATCGGAACACATTCAGATTCATGCATCATTATCACTACCGGGTGAGGATGTGAGGTCTTCTGAAAACAGTGTAATGACACGTCAATTTATTCACATTACAACACAGACGGATTACAATCTGTGCCACTAGCACAGAACATAATCCTCTGTTTCAGTCAATAACTGAAAGCAAAAACAGGTCAACATAATGTCATCATTTCTAGCTCAGAACCAGGAGCACACACACGGTGGCTTGGTGACTGTCGACCTACAATAATGAGTCATTGTTCTGGGCCACAGTGTTTCATGCAATGAATTCCCTGAACAAAAAACAAAAAACAAAAAAACAAAAACAGTGTAGCTGACAGTTGACATAAATCATAATTACTAGCAGACTGACTGATGTACTTTCTCTTCCTCATTATTTCCAGACAGACACACGGCTGCTGCAGAGACTTGGAGACATTCACTTTCTAGATCCTCAACTACAAACTGTCTGGTCCTGTTTTAAATGTGTCTCTCAGTTACGACGAGTGATTTCATCCTCACGTAAAGGAACTGTTGAAAGTCCTGTCAACACAAAACAAAACTGGGCAGGTTGGTTGCCCTGAATGCGTGGCCTCATATTTCACACTCTCTGGGGTGCATCTGCTCCATATAGCAACAGTTGCCAGGGAGGAGGATGGGGCAATGTGGTATGTCAATCAATCACCGTACTCACCCTATCAAGGAGTCCTCTCCCAGTTGGTTTCCACCTTCCACCATCGCTTGGGATAGTGCTGTCAGAGGAAGCTTTTTCTGTGGTGTGTGTGACAGATGCAGACAGCGATTAGACTCACACTGAGACATAAACTATGTCCTACTATGTAGATGCTCAGAAGTACCTATATCTATACAGTAGCTTCATTATTAGACGTTCAAAGCAATGGAAAGTTCATCAAGGACTTTCCACTGAGCAGCTCGACAGTAAATTCACACAGTAAGGAAGAGGAAGAGAGATTTCCGAGCACAGGAGGAAAATACAGATGTTAAACGGGATTTAAGATGCAAACTAAGGAAGTAAGACATCTATCAAATGACAATGCTGAAGCTTTTTTTTTTTTTTTTACACTTACACACTTTATATTTGTGCAAAAACATTTACGAGTCTTCAACATCCTGTTTGTTCTTTACCAGAGAATCCCAAAGGCAAAAGTGTCATGCATAGTGAATAAAGATGACAGATGTCTGAGTGGGAAATGGAGCAAGTGCTGCTGAGGACCAGAGAATGGAATAAATAATCAGTGTTTTTACCTGCCCATTTCCTGTATAGAGGCGTGGTACGGACTGTAGTGCATATTTGGGTAGTGTGGGGTAGAAAACACAAAAGAGAAATCATGGACTGTTGGCCTACTGTGGATAATTGTAGTCAGTTCAACTAAAAACAGTGAGAACTCAAAATTTGTGTGGGAAGTGATGCTAAAAATTAAGCTAGTACACATCCTGCAACAACTGATTGATGAAGTTAGTGTGTCAAAGGTAAACTGGAGCTATAACAGAGGTGTCATTGGAACATGCTTCGTGTCTTACATGTCTCTTCTCTGCATCTGCACCAATGTGTCCCTGCAGACATGACACCATCCTCTTGTGTGTGTTGTGGGACACCACACGCACCAACTCCATGCGCCGTTCGATCTGCGTGTAAGATGAAAATGTGCAAGAGGAGATCTTTAGCAATTGTCCTTTGTGGACAGTGTCATACATCAAGTCATCCAAGAGCACGGTGGAAGACTTTCTGTAGTTTAGGTGAGAAGATTTTTGGATTGTTGGATTCATTTAAAATCAATTTTGGTAAACTTAAGTATTGGACTACATCCTGTCATGATTGTTCCAGTATAAGTGTCTTTATTACTATTACTGTTACTTATTCATAAAAAAGAAGAATATCATACTGCATTTCTACCAATAGATACTCCCAAAATCCTACACACTGCTCCTTTAATCTCTTCAACAGTATTAACTTGTCTCCATAAACCAAAACGACAGTGTGTCTGCACAGTGCACACTTAATGGCTAATGAGGTCCAGTTCCACGCAGAGATTTGATTTGCAGCGGCCTCCGGGGAGTCAGGGGTCAAAGTATAAACATGATTGATAAGGCTTGTCCCTGCTGAACAACACTGGAATGTTATCTTTGAAACACATGACTCATCGGAAGTGTCTCTATAGCAACGGCCACCGAGCTGTGACCGAGAGCGAGGGGTTCTTTGGCTTTAAAAAGACCTTTTTGATTACACAGGCTTTCTCCTGTCTACGAGGCCCGACTGCACAGATCCACTCTGTGCTTTTAGTGTGACAAGATATAATACTGTCATTGATGGGAAGCACAGCTATTCTGGCTTAAGGACAGAGGCCGACTGAAGTCCTGCAGGATGACTATTCACTGTCCTTGTCGTGCCAGGTGCCTGACAGGGACAGTCAGTGTCAACATTAGACTGACTGTCACCAGCCCATGAAAAGAACTGATGATTGCAAGTTACTGTTCAAGTCTACTTAAAAGTCTGGCCAGCAGAGTCTGATGATGCAAAGAACTGCTTTACACTGGCAACGCTTGTACTTTCCCACAAGTGGCAGGCTGCGTGTAACAGAGCAGGTGTGTCTTCTGTTTGAAAAAAAAAATAAAGAAAATAAAACTCTCAAAAGGGACAAACATGAACTCAAGAGCTGGGACAAACAATGTTGTAAATAGTGGGAACACTGGGGTCCAGAGGCCAAAGCGAGCAGAGATGGAGAGAGACTAGCGCAGAGGGAGGATCAACCAAATACCAGACAATTGTGTTCCAAAAACAGAACGGAGTCGGAACTCAGGAATTCCACAGCAGATATCCGCCTCCGTACATCGTCCTCCCCTCTCGCCTTTTCCCTCCCTCTGTTCTCGCGGTCTTACGTCATTCCTGACCCGTGGTGGCCCCCGGCATTCCCAAAACAGCTGGGTCAAATCCAAACTTACTGAACACACACACAGAGCTTCCATAGGCTATAGGTTTGGAAACACTGCTTAGACTCAGTCTAGTGAGTACCTGGCACAAAACAAGCGGGGGATTCCCCCTCCCTGTGCTCTAGGGGCGAAGTTCCTGTGTGGGTGTATTGGAAGTGTTTTGGTTGCATGGCACTGGGAGTACTGCAGTCTTCTTCCTTTCATTGTATCAAAATGGGGGTGAGACACAATGCCATGCACTCAAAAAAAAAAAAATACTAGATGCGGAGGAGTGGGAGAACCTAAGCAGAACCATTGGGAGCCAAAAGGAAGATGGGTGTGTTTTTCCTCTTGCTGTGTGATGAGGTCAACAGCTGGTCAATCCCATGACGCATCAAGGAAGCAGGGAATCCCAGTACAAAGTGGGACAGACGGGGAGAAAAATACAGAGAAGGTGTACGTCTGTGTGCCAGTGTTTGTTTATTGGTTCCTAAGAGAAATGATATTAACATGTCTGGACAAGTCCAGAATGAACAAAAATAACACCATATGACGCATTAAGGGTGGAATTACTCAAGTGAGCCACTGATGAACAAAATATTCTTTGTTTCCAAAAGTGATAAATAAGTGTTTAAAGCTACAGTAAAAAATGCCCTCAACACTTTATTTTTAGTATTTCTGTGGTAACCTCTGCTAAACAGAAGAGCAGCAAGGACTGGACAGCTGGGACAAGAATGCTGGGTGGCTCACTGGCACACCCCGGGCAGGACGGGGTATTGGGGGACAAGACTGAAGATGCATCGGTCACAGAGCTGCTGTTGCACCCGGCCACCTCTCACCACAGAGGTCAGCAGCTGTTATGACATGAGCTAAAACTCAGATGATTCAAATAGTTGCTTTTTATGGTCACTTTCAATTCTTTGTAGTGAGAAGTGATAAAAAGAAAAGTGAACTGTGAAAATACCACTAAAACTAAGTCTGTTTGATTGTGGATTGTATGGGGGGAATTAACAGAAAATCCCTGAATGCTGTAGAAGAAGAAGTGGGAGGCTAGAAAAAGAAGTAGGAGGCTGAGCGAAAGTGAATGCACCAAATTTAAATTAAATGTTTAATTGAAAGAAACTCAAGTCAACATTTCACAAATAATAAAGGATTTTTTTCAGTAATTAAGGGATAAAAAGAGAATTTCTGTTTTTATGTGAAACAGCCATCTCAGGAATGAAAGGGGTCAAGTGATTTCCGTGTCTCCATCCCTCACTCCCTTTTCCTTTATCAGACAGAAACGTCCCTGTGAAGTGAGAACCAGAGCCCACAGAGTCACAGCGGCTGACTTCCAGACAGGGGCAGAACAATCGTGTCTTTGAGGAACAGTGAAAGTCAATTGTCAGATATAATACAACATCCTCTCCTCAGTGGAAAGCACCCCGAGAGGTTAGTCACCGCCGTCCGCTTGTCCACTTGTATTACACTCGTGCTTGCTTTAAATACAACACTGATGTTCTAGCTGTCACTCAGATGTGTTTCTTGTCCATATACGACCCATTTTATTTTCACACCACCTAACGAAGGAATTTAAAGATCCGTCAGTGCTGTTTGTTTATGCACCGGTTACAAAAGAGGGTGGGGAGAAGAATAATAAGAATAGAGGCTTTCAGACATTGTGGCTGTCCTCAAGGCATAACACAAAGCCAGCTGAGTTTGTTTGTACATCTATGATGCCTCCCATTCACACACAAAGACAATCTTCATCGCTGGAATGTCTTTGCTGAGCAGCCAGTATTTTGTCCCAACCCCACCTGCTGTCTGTCTCAGAGGGCCTCAGGGAGTGGAAATAGTTTTCCCCCTGGGAAATACCTGCACCAGCAGTTTTCATACACAGTGCATCTCAACTGTGTCAGCAACAGTCCCATGAGTTTACAGGTCTTATTTTGAACAAAGCACGACTCCAGCTGAATGCACTGATTAGCAATCTTCAACCAGAGAGCAAGAACTAATAAGTGATATCAGCTGCTGCTTGGTTTGCATGAATACTTGCATACTTTTGGGCTTCGTCAGCACATGATCCAACTACTCTTTAAGCTACAACCAGACTATTTTCTGTCTAAGTCAGTAATGAAATAGAAACGAAATTCTGCATCTACTGTTACAAGTGGTCATTATTTTGGTATTCTGTGTCCAGTACTGGCCTCTCACATGCTAATATTAAAGACAAGTTAATGTAGACTTAGAGAAGATGAGTGTCCTGGGAATGAAGAAAAGCAACAGGGAACTAAAAGGCCTTTGAGAGCCAAGTTGGGGCTGAATCGCTGGTGCATGAATCAGTAACCAAATAGAAAAATTGTGTTTAATTATATGTCTGAAGTTGCAGATCACTAAGGGAAAAAATGCAACCATGTGTAATGGAGAGTGACATTCTACAAGGTTGTCACTGTAATTATAAACTGCACCAAGGCTAATCAATGATTAACACACCTACAAGACAAGGGGAGGGACTAATAAGGCAAATTACTCTATTTGAGCTTTGAAATTGTTGAGGTGGAACAAAGAGGAACAGACTTGAGCTCTCAATGGCACATGATGCTAACGTGAGAGAAAGTGAGCTGAAGTTGAGCACCAACAACAGTCAGTGTCTACACAACAGGAAGACTGTTTGATTGTGCATATAAGAAAGTTAAACATTATTTGAACAGAAATAAACTGAAACTAGAGCTGGTATTTGTATCAAATTCAAACTCTTGGCACCATGATTACACCAGTATCAACAGGTCTACACAGACTGACAAACACCAACTTTAAAATATGGATGTCCTACAACATCCTCTCTGTAAAGTCAATCGAGCAGGTTCATCAGCAGGGTCATGTGATCCTGCACAGGCATGGGGAGATAAACAGAGGGCTCACCTTCTATTCAATACCTGCAGTGTATAATGTGAAAAAACAGTGGCTACAAAACAATAATATTGTGCTTAATGCATGCCCATCTTTTTCCCCAGTTTGCCCATGGTGGACTATTTTTAAACAAAAACTGTTTTTGTCAAATGAACCGTTTTTAACTCCACAGGGACAAAAACTGCAGCCACTGCCTAACAGATGCTAACAGTGTTATGAGCCGGTCAGAGCTCGACAGTCAGATTAATGATTTACCTGCAGGAGGTCATCGCTGAGGACTTCTGTTTTCTCCGCTCTGTGGATGAGAAGAGACAACAGAGAGCATTCAGATTAGCACAGGCAGACAATTATTCAAGATAAGAATTTGTACTTCAATGCTGCTTTGTTTAGTCACTGTGGAAATATCTGTCACACAGCTCCTGACAGACTGGTTTCTACGCTGTGCTTCCAACGTTAAAATAGTGTCAGGTATTGACAGCGGCATCCGTGGGAATGCTTCAGGAGAGGGTGGGTGTATTGGGTTTGTTGCCACTGCTCATCAAGGCTGGTATCTAGGCCAAGGCAAAACCTGACACTCGTCAGACTACAGCTGCTGCAGCTGCATGATCCTTTTTCAAAACTCATGAACTGTGACAAGCTTGAATTATATCTGATAATAAAAAGATTCTGTTAAACTCAGTGAGAACCAAACAGAAGGTGCCTCTCTGTTGCTCGACACACTTTGATTTTCCTTAAGCCAAAGCTAGCCGTGCTCAGGGTGTCGTGCGTGGGGCAGCCACACAGCCTTGCTCCTTAGTCTATTAATAGTAAACTAATAGTTGGACGTGAAGAGGTCAGACGGATTAGATTCACTTAAAAGGAGAAGGCTGGGAAACACGGACGCAGCTCAAACTGCTTGTCAACACCATCACACAGGCTGGTGGCATCTGTGACTACAGGGAGGAAAAGGCAACACTACAGTCAAAGGGTCAATGGCAGGAGACAGGTTGGGTGCTATGACATGCAACTGTAAGAGACTCAATTTAGCAAAACTGCAGTATACTTACAGAAGGACACTAACACCTGCTGTATTGTTAATTTTTTTCAGGTGCAGAAGTTATATTATGAAGCAAACACATCAATGCTTTGATCTATATGAGTTTTAATAAGGTAAAGAATGTTTTTATTGGCATGTTACTGATACCTCAACAGACAGCCACTGCCAGTGCATGTAACTGATCCAATACCAGTGCTCTCAAAATCTTTTTTTATGTAAAGTAAAATGAGGCCATGGGCTACTGTAGAGCTAAAAACTGGGTCAATAACCAGCCATGATGTAATGACTCACTTTAACACTGAATTTTATTATGTTATTGATGAAGAAACTATTTACAGTGGATTGGTCATGTCTGGTCAATACTCTGTCCACCTGAAAAGGTCTGTACTGGCCTTGACATCTCGGTGCATCCATGCAGCTAAAGAAGAATATTAGGCGCTAGTATGTCAATTTGCATGCTCTAGCTAGGGGGTTTCAGTGACACACAATTTGGTTAATCCAGAACTAGCGTGGGAATTTATAATCATTAAACAAACTTTGAAAACGTTAAAATTTGACCATGGTCAGTTAAGTGTCTGCTCTACCAACAACCAGTCAGGTAACTGTTAACATATGAAGACTTCATGCTTTTAGTACGGCTGACAGAAAATGAAATAAGCCGAAACGTTTGACAACTGATTCATTGTTTAAGTAAAATTTTTAAGTAAAAATGCCAATAACTCACCGGTTCTAGTTTCCCAGATGTAATTTTTTTCTCTCGTCTCTTTCACCTTTTACAATAGCAAATGGAATATGTTTGGGTTTTGGAGTGTGGAATATAAGACAATACATTTAAAGACATCACCTTAGACTTCGGGAATGTGTAACAGGCATTTTCAGACATTTTCAGCCTAAATGATTAATCAGTTAATGTTAATGCCACACTTTCTGTTTCTTTACTTTCACCCAAGATTATGACAGGTAACACTGGTTGTGTTGTGTCTAGTCAAGTGTAAGCTCACCCTTCTAAATGAAGGGACCTGTAGACAGTGGCTTGCCTGCATTTAGGGTAACTGGAGCTCTAAATGAAGCCTGGGCCCTCCTCCAAAAACTGCTTTCTATGAACTATAGTAACCTTGTCACAGCTGCTTTCAATTACAACACAGAGGCAGGGAGCAGGGAGAAACAGAGAGAGACTGACAGAGATGGGATGATGATCGTATGGGGGTTAGAAGGAAAGAAATACAAATGCAGAGATTTTGGGGGTGGGGTTAAAGACTCTTAAAAGTGCCAAACCAGAATAATCTAGAAGCTTGAGATGAATGGAAAGAGTTTCTCTTCGCCGGAGGAGAGCCATAGCCAAGCTGGTGAGGTCACACAAGCAGAGTGAGGACTCACAGAAACCTACAGACAAGACTTCCAGCTCGCTGCAGGAAAAATGTGAGCCGCATGCACACACAACGTGATTATGAAGCCACAGTATGGAATCCATGTTCTGGTGTAGCCTACATGCTGAAGAGCTCTTTATGTGGTCCTGTTGAAAAACCACTGTGTTCATCAAGTAGACTCATCCCTTCATGAATACCTGCCTATAGATCACAAACATCGCCTGTAAAAACAGGTTATTAAGTATGTTTATATGCACACTTAATTTCCACTATAAATTCTGCTTGCTAGTTGGCTTAATGTCCAGAGGGACTGTAATATCGTACTTTATGCTTGGCACATAGGAATGTGCCAAGAAAATGGAGGTAGAACTTAATATTTTTCAGAAGTGATGAGTCTCCACAGCAGGACCACCAAATCTCTGCATGCTGCAGTGTGAGACTTGCACTTTAAAAGAGGTTTTGCTGTGGCTGCAAAAAAACATTTACTGTTTTTCCCACCACAACTAATGCTGTTCAAACACCGCTTTACATCTGGTCCACTTAATGACCTCTGTAGCTCATGAGCTGAATTTAATCAAAACACCAGAGGAAACCAGACTAAACTGTATACATGCCAAGAGTAATACAAAAGCTTGATGAGTGATCCAGCTCTATTAACTGAGTTCTGCTTACTGAAGCTGATGTGAGCAAGAGAACCTGGTGAGAGTGGGGTTTACATGATATTTGCAAACGTTGCCCTAACTTGGTTGCAACTGAATGATCAGTGCATGTGAAGATACTTGGAGTCGTTAGCTTGTATAATAGCAACATTTGTGTGAACCAACTCCAAAAAGCACTGTGTCACAGAGGCAAAAATAGGCTGTGTGCAGGCTGAGCAGAGGACAAACAACAACAAACAAAACAACAATTGTTTTGCCGGCATCAGCTGACCTACAGCGAATAGCGCTGACCCCATCGTGCCTCACTGAAGCAGGAGCCTTTGGAGGAAAGTGTGTCACTGCATGCTGCATGTGACTTCTTAACAACCAGAGATCCTCCTTGCACAGCCGTGGCCACTGGTTCAGAATGGTAACCATGACGATCTACTATCAAAATGGAAAAGGGTGGTAAGAAAATACTGCAGCCATAAGCACAATAGAGCGGCTGTTGCAGGCCACTCAACACAATCAGCAGGCTGAGGAGCAGGGAGGGTCCACCTCTTACGGCTGCAACAGTTGGCAGCTTAAGGCATAAAGTAATGGATACTGGACCCAGATGAAAGGAACTGGGAGAATAAGTGACTGACTCAGCCCATACAACCTGCCTAATGTAGCTGATTATGTGAGCTGTTACACTCACATTAGACTTGAGCTGGAGAGTGAGCATAATAACATGGAGCTGTAAACTGAAACGATCATAGCTCAAGGCTAAGCTAACCTATATATCATGACAGGGCAGGATGCTTCCTTCCTGTCAGATATTTATATTGCGTTATTGTAACAATTAATAACTATCAGCAAATATTCAATATTATTGCTTGAAACTGACGCAAATGAATAAATGGATTATCAAAATTGTTGCAGATTAATTCTTTCTTGATCAATTTACTGATTAAACAACTAATCATTTCAGCTGTGGTATTGTTACTCTACCTTTTAAGCCGAGCGTTAGTCAAAAATCTTTAGCTGTTAACATCAGACCTGTGTTTAGTTTGTCACTTGAGGATACGTTGGCTTTAGACTAAGTCAAGTCAAAACCACCCAACAGTCAGCATTACTTGAAGTGATTATAATTAAACGATGCACAGTCATGCCGATTACGTTTTTCTCTTTGCAATCAATAATCTGGATGACAGCAGACATTACTTTGACAAACAAACCGAGCCAGGACCTTGTAGGTCTAGTTTATCACTAGCAGTTGCACACATACCTGATGTGGGAGTTACCTGTCCTGGTTAATTCAGCAATGACATTTTGTTAATCCCTGTGGGGAAAAAGTCATTTCATCTTGACTCTGTATTAAAGAAGGACTTTCATACAATACAATAGAGCTGCATTGGATTGCGTAACACTGAGCCAGTAGGACTATTGTTGTTGTTAGATATGGTATCAAAGAGGATTATACAATATAGCGGTTTATAATGCCAGTGAATGATTCACTGTGACTGAGGAGAAAAGCTCTGATAAAAATCTGTATACGTTCTGTCACAGTGCATGGGGGGAAATTTTAAACATCTGTGATTTTGTTGACCCGACTTCAGGAAGCTCTGAGCCTCAGAACAGGGCACTGGTAGTTAAAAAAAGACTCCTGATTCAGTCATTTGTGATAAACTAATCATTGACTGACTGAAGTTACTCTGGTGTAGCAAAGCAACTACCTCACCAATCCAGAAAAACTGAAAGTGATGCAGCAATTACACTAATGTGTTGTGTGACATATATGCGAGTGACTTCTGCTGGCTGCTAGTGGCTGAAATCCCTTGAGGAGCCTAAGATAATGAACCAAGCTAAAAGGGCAATTTTCTAGCTCAGGTGCCTAAATAATAAACTGAGATATGTGTTTTACAGGTTCACTTTCATGTCTCAGGTCACACAGATTTAAGGCCTATTCCTTCACTGTACAATACCCTTTACCTTTGAACCGTCCCTTATTAGCAGCCTCTGTGCTCACGCCTTGATTGAACCACATCATGTGACTGACAAACTTATCTAAGTCTGATTTCCTGAAATTTACAGGTGATGTAATTATCGCAAGCAAAACAGAGAAAATGTAAACTCTTAAAAAAATCAGCTGAACGGTGACGAATTCAGTCCTCCCCCTGGATCTGCGGAGCAGGACTGTTAGCTTATCTTTACTCAGATAGTGGTTATAGCCTGTAACACTGTATTCATGGGTTATCTCCCTGAAAGGTGTTACTATCTTTCAAATTAACCTGCAGCAAACGTGCATGTAAAGTGCCAGGGAGCTCAAAGATAGCGCACAGAAATAAACTTCTACAAGGAGATCCCAAGAATCTTCACCATGTTCCCTGGAATGAATAACTTGCTCTTTTTCCCCCTCCACCTCAGTTTCACTCTCTGCTCCTACATCAATTTTCCAAGCTCTCTCTCTCTTTCTCTTTCTCTCCTACTCTTCTCTAGAAAGCACTAGAATGTCTCTGGGAGGCAGTTTCCTGTTTGTAGAAGAAGAAGGAGAGATTTCCTCAGAGCGGCTGCTTTCTGGACACTGTGTTCTACCTTCACACAATCACAGGAACCCAGGGGGCAGCGGAGAGGGCCTTTTGCACTCCAACATTTTTGCAGATGTAGATACACAGGCAGGTTCAAACTTAATGGACAAAGCAAAAAGCAAAGGTTGCTTCCTACTCCAACCACTGACAAGATCTCTCATTCAGAAGCGCATGTATATGAAAGCACAGGGGATCCACCCTACACGTGCATACAAATGAGCAAGCTACTGCAATCACGCTCACACACACACACACGCAACACACACAGACACACACACACACGTGTCTGTTTTCTGCATTACATTCTCTCCAGTTTTAATTTACTGCTGTACAGTTCAGTGAGGAAATTATGAGTATTCCAGCTGCCCTGCTGCTTCTGGTCTCAAGTCCTGGCTGTAGGAACATTATTAGGGCAGATTCTCTTTGTAGAGTCTGCTGATATAGTTTCCATCAAATAAACATTACAGGGATGGCGAGACGGTAATTAATGTTTACTGCATCTCTGTCAAAGATTCTACTTCTGACTGTCTAATGACAACTCCCTCTGGTTTGTCTGCTTACCTGTGATTATTTTCATTTTCAGATCATCTATCGTATCATCATATTAAAGTAGGCAACATATAATTTAGACTGTAATATGACAAAAATAATGACTCATGTTCATTAAAAGTTATGAAAACATAATATATAATGGATAAACAGAGCTGTATTTTTCGGAGGATACAATAAGAATTACTAAAATGTGTGTGTGGTACTGGTCCGATAGCCCATATCTGCATTGACTGATAAGAAGCATAACAAGCCTCTTCTATTCTTCTATTAAAATCTTTAACTTTTTAGCGCATAAATACTGCGACAGAAAATCAATCTGCAGCTAATTTCATAAATGATTAATCATATTTCAAGTAACAAAATTCAATACACTTGCTGGTTCCAGTTCCTCACATTTGAGCATCTGCAGCCTTTCATTGTCTTTTATAATGAAATAATGAAATATCTTTGGGTTGTGAACCGTTGGTTGGACAAAACAAGACATCTGCATATGTTATTTTTGGCCCTGGCAAATGTAAAGTGCATTTTTTACTACTTTTTCACATTTTCGACAGAAAATATTAAGTTGTTCCACACTTTTATATATATGGATTCAATTTCAGTCTGTTTTTTTTTTCTTTATTTAAATGTAGGAAATAAAAACTGCCAGTCTATTTTAAAAAGACACATTATCGTTCCCAGGCTGTCAGTGATGTCCAGTGCTTGGTGCACTCGCTGTCCGCCTGAGGTGCCAAACATTGTTGATTCCCACATGCTAACAACCACTAAACACACACACAAAATGCCAGAAAAAATGAGCGTCAACCTCCCATGATGAACACGGCCTGTGTGACGTGTCTCACCCTCTTGTCCTCCCAAGGCCGGGCCACAGCCAGTGCTACTTTAGATATCCAGTTACACGGGGACACTGTTTGTCATTGCACAACAGCACTAAACACAGCAGAACACATTGTCATTGTTGGGATTTGTGCTCTTTTTCTAAAAGTGGATCCATTCACTTATTAGCTTAGACACTGGCACATGCCTCAAGTTTAGAGGAAATGAATGCTTTAAGTGGAGACAGAGAGATACTTCCATCACTTAAACACATTAATCTGTTTTTTTTATGCTTCAAGTTTGATGTCTGGTTGAAGCTGAACATCTAGTGTTTCACTAATGGAGAAGCTGTTTCTATCACTTTATCAGCACAGACTGAAAGTGAATCTTGCTGTAGTGCAGAGTATAAAGCAAATCATCCACTGCCTTACCATATTAGCCCCATCTCACTCGGTTCTCATCTTTTTCCTTTAAGATGATATCTGAACTCTGCTGCACAGGAGAATGTAAGACCAGACAGTGACAGGTCAGCAAAGGCCTGACCCCTGGCTAGGGACTAACAAACATATTGCCATAATATGGTATCTGTATGGGTCAATACTGGCTTTGTAACCTTCACTATTATTAGCCCAGTAATATTTCTACCTGTCCATATCTGACCAGTTGCGCAGCTACCGTTTTTACTTTTACTTAACTTTTTATGTGTATGGGAAACAAACTCAACCAACAATAGGCACGTCTGAAATATTCAACCTCTTCTGCATCTCCATTTATACAAAGACTCCCCCCAAAAAAAAAAAACTCAAAAATGCAATCTGGCATGGGTTGATTTTGGTGGGAAAATGTCTGTTATCCACAACAGCTTCAAAAGTGACTATTAATGCATCACTAAACCTGTCCAGCAATGCTCAATGTTTTTCACAATTTCACAACACACATCTGCTATTTTACCCTGCAGGGAAACTGGACTCGTGGCTGGTGTTTATTTCCCACTATATCAGATAGTGCTATTGCTAACACTGCGTAGATAGCTGATTCATTCTTTAAAGAGGGACATCTGGTTGGGTTTAGAGAGCAGTGTGGACGCTTGCACACATCAAGGAAAGCCTTTAACACTCCCCCATCCAGTTTTTATTAACAGTACCATGTCTTTAAGCCTTGTTGTCAGCTATTAAAAGCAAATTAGTCATTCATAACAGACTAACCTTGTCAACACAGCCTCCACTGACCAGGTTTGTTTGTATTAGTTCGTGTAATTTCCCTTTTTGAGCAACATTTCAATGCCATAACTGCTGGAGGGCAAGTTAAGGAAAAGTACAGTGAATGGTTAAAGTTAAATTAAATGGACAAGCCCTGGAAGTCACCGAAAGAAAGTGTGTTTGCTGGTGAGCTTCAAATCAGTAAACAACTTCAGTACTTGCCTGCCAACTGTTTGATTGGCGAGCTGTTTCATCCGATTGAACTGCTTCTTCATTTTCGGTCCTTTGCCAGTCTAGTCTTCCGAAGTAACGCTTCAAAGCCGGGCTTTGGTTTGTCATGAAGTTTCTCAGGGCCTCTCCCCGTTTTAATTTCCCAAGCTGTCGCTATGACAGGGAAAAACAAGCGAGAGCCATTGAGCCCAAAGCCAATTAAAAATAGTTTGTAGCCTCGCTAGCCCCTGAGCTAGCCTTTCCCAAGTGGAAATACTAGAGAAAACTCCCCGTTGGGGGCGACGGCATGATCCGCAAACGTCCTTTTTTGTTTATTTCCATACATTAACGTCCCTAAGTAAGCCGTGACTAACTTTCACTGGCTCCGGCGGCTTTTCATGGCGCTTCTCGGTGTCTGTCTTGACCGTTAGCCGACGAGCTAACGTTACCGAGCTGGATAATCCGTCGGCCGCTTTTTCCCAGCGCAGAGCAGGGAGCCGAGTGAACAGCGGCGGCGACTCACCTCTGCCA
>NW_019524835.1:239390-325029 GCF_002814215.2 Seriola lalandi dorsalis | reverse complement strand
GGGGGAGAGGGAGGGAGCAGCAGGAAATAACGTTAGCGCACCGCAGCATCTGCCAGACAGCACCACCACTCATATATGGAGTACTGCTGTGATGAGAAACACTTTACTACAGTAAAAAAAAGAAAACTGTCATGAAATACTCAAACTAAATCTAGAAATCCTGCATTCATATTTTGCTCAAGAGTGCTGTTTATTTATTAGTACTCATGCAGGAGGGAATAACTTCTTAGTGCATAGCCTGACCTAACTTCTAGCAAAGCAGTGTATTATAGGTTTTGCATATAGAAACCCATGATACGCAGATTTTCTACAGCAATTAGATCATGTGCAGGGTAAAACATATTTTGCATTGATATTGAAATAACTACATTAAAGTGTCCCCACCCAAAAAAAAATTGTCTTTGTACCTGCAATTGTACTTTATATCCAATTCAAAATCTGGATGAGACCACAACACAACTGTAGACTATGGGGTTACTGAGGTAATTTAGTGGCTCAAAGTCATTTCAGCTAACTTCAGTTGTCTGACTGATTAAAGCAAACCTTTGCCTTTTTTAGAATTGCAAAACAAGTCTATATTTCCAGAGTCTGTTTCTGCTGTATTACTCTTAGTGTGTGTGTGTGTGTGTGTGCGTGGACCTTTTCCAACATTTTCTCGACACTTTGCTTCTTGAGAGACAATAAACAGTGATTTCCATTCCAAATATACAGAGAACCATTAGGTTTCTTTGGAGTGGCTATTTTCAATATTTATGTGTGCAATATTTTAATGCCATGAATGAATATGAAAGCGGAAATACATTTTACGGGAAACAAGCATTAGCACAACACCAGGTCTGGGAATTGAGCCCACATCATTTCTGCTGACAGCAAGGCTACACAATGGCATGAAACTCAAATAGGCTAACTGACTCAGATAAAAGTAAGATGACTCAGGCAATCATCTATCAGGAATCAAATGCATTGTCTCTGTGGGATCAAAGCTATAGATCTGTATACCTTTATCACTTGGAATATATCAGTATTGAGCTTTAAGATATTGTTTGAGACCTTTTTGCTACAAGAACCCCTCCACGTAAATAACAGACACAAACCCTTCATGTGGACTTTTTTTGTGAATGTAAAACTTTTGAACATATATGAAATATTTGATGCAAAACTCACAGCAGCACATGTTCATCCTATGTGAGCTCTCATGTGCATACACAAATTTAGGTCACTGAGCTCTTTGCCACAGTCCCCGCAGCTGTACATCTTGTCATAGTCTTGCAGCTCAATTGGATGAAGCATATGTGGAATTTGTTGGGCTTCTCGCCTGTGTGGAGCTTACAAAATTTTCTGCCGCAGGCTTTGCAGCTGTATGGTTTCTCCCATGTTGCTCTCAAATGGATTTTTAAAAAAGATGCTGAAGTCTTTCTCCTTGTAATGTGACTTTCTACATTCTGCATCAAGTTCTGTGAGGAATTCAGACACACTCTACAGGTGCCACAAAGGAATTCTTGATTATATGAGTGACATGAGGACACCTCAGTGAGGTTGGCTTTGTGGTATAGGTGGAGCGAGGGGTGCGGCTTATGGGGCTACAGCCCCGGATGTTTTCCCCAAAAGCCCTGAATCGTATATGAAGTTTATAATAACAATATTTATATTTATAACTTCAACTTGGTGTCATTTCCTCTCAGTCTCTCTGACCGGACCGGCAAATCAATGGAGCTCTATTAGTACTGTACTGGGGAAATAGCCATATAAAGGTCATCCGACAACTTGTGGAGCATTTGGGCTTGACTCAAAACACTTGATGGTTTCATTTTCGGCAAGCTGGGCGAGCCATGAGTTAAAATGAGTAAGACAGCAAGGCAAAGGACGGGACAACCTGTGGACCAGGAAAGGAAGCAAGAAAAGGAGAAGAGATGAAGGGAGTGAGAAAGGAGTGAAAAGCTGAAGTTAAGAGAAGAAGAGAGGAGAAAAATATGTGATGAAGAACCAGGAGAGGAGGGTTGGAGAGCGGGTGAGAAGAAGACAGAAGAGGAAGTCTGGATTTGAAGAGTGAAGAAAGGAGTAGAAAGAGGAGTGAAAGAGAAAGGGAGGAAAGAATGAAGGAGATGTGAAAACTTACAACTTAAAACTTACTTACGTACAGAGGGATGGGTATGGAGGTAGATTTGCCTAAATATTATTTAAGCAAAACAAACAATCAGTGGTAAATGTGTGATCTGTAAATATAGAGCACCTTCCACAAATACAAATATATATATATATAATATAAATATATATAAATTTGTAAACTAACAAAAATATTTTGCAAATATAAAACAGATCTACAAAACAATTTCCATGAATAAAAACATGAATGAATAAAGTCAATTAATTATGAATGAAAATCACTAGTGAATATCTTGCTAACATTTACAACTTTCAAACATTTTTGTAGCAATTTTCTTTTCTCTAAGCTTGTGGATTTGCGTTTTACACAGATAGTTTTGAGACAAACCTTCTGCCCGTCTGAACCTTTTTATATAGTATAGTCTATGGTCTGATCGAAAATTGACCTGCATCGGAAATCATGTGATCGCCTTTTGACGCCGTCATTTCCGCTTTTCAAAGTAAGAGCACGCAAACTATTATGAGCCGTTTTGTTTCCTCAAATTATCGGCGATAAGTAACGTGCGCTACATTAACGGTTGATATGAAGTGACAGGTGGTTAAGGTGTTTAATAGTATGGCTATTGGTGTTAATACTTGTTTTGTTAAGAAATTACATATTACAATTTAATTGTTCATTGTTAATCTGCAGGCTACGCTAACGTTAACTACTAAACCGGAACCCGTTGCCAGGGTGACAGTAAACAGTGATGTTGCAGACTGAGGGAATGAAAGCAGGGTTCTGACATCCCATACTGATGCATTGTAAATAGACCAAATTTCATACCCATACGTAATGTAAAGAGATAACTGGTGTCACTTCTTTAACATTGAGTTTATTGTAATCATTCAGTCAATTTGCTGTTTACAGCATAATCGGTATTTTTTTGCATGTAGGCTATACTCAGTTGGCAGTTATCTTAATTTGTCCTGTACAATCACTGGAAGAGTCAATTCATCTCTTACAGGTGGTAATGGTGAGGAATATTTCATAACGCACAATATATACTAAATAACTGAAAGAAAGGTTACAAGGTTTTATCATTTGACACAGGGCTGTATAACAAGATGAGACTCCACCATTAAAAATATTTTTATTTTAATGACATCTTATCTATTCACCTCATTTAAAGTATATAATTTTGTTTTTTCAAGTGGACTAAAGGGAACGGCAATTAGCACTTCTCCTTATATAATTTTATAAATATCCAGTCAGAGATGACTTAAAATAAAGATAAATGAAACTCCTCATGCTCAGTGTTATAACACACCTCAAAACTACGGTGTCCCAGAGCGGGATTCACCTGGAAATAAACATCGCAACTGGCTTGGATTTAAATGTAGATTTGTCATCTGAACATTAAATCTTTGAACTGTACTCCAGCATAGTGTAACAAAAATAAGTGTCAAGATTAGTGATGCTGTTTATGCCAAATTTATTCCCCACTTATGTAATGTAAATTCAAAATAGTAACATCAGACAATCTTTGCCTCTTTTTACAGAAAGTACACGTAAAAGAGTTAAATGAGTTTTTTTTTTTTAATGGTACCAAAGGCTTGTCGAGACTGTTTTTGATAAATTTCTGTGTGTAGTGCCTTGTTGTTGTGACTGAATGACTCATTAATGCAACACAGTACTGAGAACTATTGATAAGCCTTTTGTGAAGAGGACCACATATAAAACGCTCTAGTGGCTGATATCTGTGTGATTTTGAACTGAAACGTTCTACATTAAGAACCCAAATAAAACGCACAGGATGCAGCTGACAACAACTTCAATCTGCCCCTTTAAACCTCACTTTGAGTGATTTTGTCCTTTGTTTTCTTGTCACAGTTATCTCAGTCAAAGAGGTGTAAATGTGGTCTACATGACTTCACACTAGGTCTCATAGTGCCCCCTTGTGGTCAAACGAGTTAATGTCATCCCCCAACACTACAATGAGTATCTGCTTAGTGTACAACACCTAACCTCTATTTACCTTCCTTTGTCAGAAGTATGGCAATGCCTTTGCAAAACAAGACTGCAAATTTGAAGGCACATGAATTTGAATCTTAAGAAAGAAAGCCCCAAAGCTTCACAAGTTGTCATCTGGCCATCACTACAATTTAGAAAAATTATATTTTCTGTAAAGTAATAAAACGACTCTCTAGAGGTAAATTTGTATTTGGTATTTCTCTTGTTTCCACAATATATTTATTGCATGCCACTTTAGCTATCTAACATCTGTGTCTAAATGCCACTCACTGAACAGAGGTGTGTCAATCATGGGGCATTACTGGCGACTGTCTTTTACAAAAAAGTAGCTAAGGTTTGTCCAAAAAGTCACTAGATTTGTCAATAGGTGCTTTTTTGAAAAAAAGTCTCTAAATCTAGCGACAAATCTATTAAGTTGGCAACACTGCAGCCTTTGAACACCCCCCTAATAAAAAACTGTTTGTGCCAATTGATTTTGATAAGAGAAACCTGCACAGCAATCAACATATAATATCACATTTGTTACAGTGATTCAATATACTCCAGGCAGTACACGGAGGAATTGTTGGAACTGTTTGCAGCTAAAAAAGCATTCAAACATATTTTGAACGGTGAGACATCATTGAAGTATTAAATCTTTGAGAAACACTTAGATTTTCCTTGACAATAGCTTTCGCTCTAAGAGGAAAATGGTAATAGGCTTTATTACAAGCTAACTGCAGAGAGCAATATACTGTGATAATGGGTGTTTAATAAATGGTGCCTCATAAATATCAATGCAGGTGTTCATCTGCTTTTTGGATGAGGGAGGTGGAGAGCTGTGACTGTCCTGTATGCCTACAACCATACTGGCAGAAATCAATAGCTAGAAACGCATAGACATTTGCGTGATATGTATTCGGGTAATATGCTACAACAAATGATCTTCTTATGCTCAAATATCAGGATTTTAATTTCACATTAAGTATCTGTATCATATCATGGCATCAAATGTATACATGTACATCATTGACACTAAACATAGCACTTCTAGAAATATCCATTTAAAATCCAAAAATCTTTAAAAAATGAACATCAAACACATATTAAGCAAATTGTGACTCAGCAGAGATAAACATGACATAATACCATAACACATTATTCTCAGTTTTAGTAAAAGACACTTATTAGACCATAATTGAGGACTCTCTGAGAAAATACTATACACAGATTCTAAATGTTAAAAAATGTTTTTCTCAATGGCAAATATAATGCAGTAAAAAATTATTTAAAAAATGACCTTGAATATCACACAACAATGTCAGTGATAGACCGACTAGTACCTGGAACTAGTTTCTCTTATGTGGCCAGCATCTGCGTCACAGACTAACTGAAAGTAATAGAATAACTTATGTTAAATGTGTGGCCACTTTTCCAAAACTGTTAAAATGATACAAGAATATAAAATGACAAAAAAAAAAAAAAAAATCAAATGTGCAGTGTATCTATTATCAACTAAGCATTGTTTGATGTAATGTTTAACTCTGTAATGAAAATAAACTAAAATGTTACAATCCCAAAACATTTGGACGCCATGAAAAAAAGGCAGTCAGGGTAACGCACAGCTGGTCACCCTCAATGTTCAGTGTTAGCCTCTTAGCTGGTAATCCATTTTATAACTGTGGAAAATATCACTATCATGCCACCAAAGACAAATAATACAAACCCAAGGTTGCACTTATTAGTTTGGAAGATCACGCAACTCCTTTTTTTTTTAATGACTTTTGGTCTACAAGATTATGAGTGTAGGTTTTCAATCTGTAATATTCACTGCTTTTATGTCCATATGTTCATGGTACTATAAAATGAGCTCATAATCATGACATGGTTTTACCAATTCCTTGGAGTTTTTAACATGGCTCTTATTCTTTATTCTTTATGTAAATTTGTGCGAGTAAACAACTATTCACATCTGCCAGTTAAAATTTTCTCATTGGTCATTTTCGTACTTAATATTATAGGCCACAGGACCTTCCATGGTGAATCCAAGGTAGAAGGATACGTCTTCCCGACTGTATCCGCTGCGGATATCACCCAGGTAGACGGGACGCACCGGCATTTTTAGGTTTCCACCATAGTTGACATAAATGTCACCATTTTCTGATTTCCCTTTAACCCTCAATAGCTTACTCTGGACCTCTGGCTCGTTCCATGCTGCACCACTCTGCCAGAGATGGTGCAGGGTACGAGATTGACTTTTCCCTGAAACACTGATCAAAATTCTATCGAGCTCCACTTTGGAAACTATTCGCTTGAGTCCACTGGATTTCCCAAGAAAGAAATGAGCAATAGAACTTCTTGCTGGAAACATGAAAGCGAAGCGTCGATGAAAAGATTTCTTGGCTGATGTGACGTACAGGGAGATATTTTGATATGTTGAAGAGTTTTCAAGCCTTCGGTTTTGTGTAGGCCACATGAGCAGCATGGAGAGGTAGTACAGCTCTGTCTGTTTTGAATGAGTACCCTCCTTTTGCAGTTCCTCATTCAGAAGGTCAACCAAGACTTCATATTTTTTCAGCAATGTGGAAGAGGGCTTGAATTTGTGCAGAATTATGTTTGCCAGAATGAAGTTGACTGTATCGTTAACACTTCTTCTGGTTGAGTTTTCAAATATAAACTGCCATTTTCTGAGAATGTGCTCCATTTCCGTTCCACTCTTGTCATTCAACCACTGCAGGAGTCCAGCAAATGAGTCTGCTCGCTCTAGTTCCAGATAGTTCCTATGGTCCACTATTGTCTGATGGAGACTCAGTTTGGGTTTACTGGCTATTTCAGATGCTTTCTCCTCTTCCGAGTAACTGAATATTTCAATATACTTTTTGAAGTACTCAGACACCTTTCGTTTGTGTCTTTCATCAGATGCTTCCCTTTCCGTTGACCTAGGCTTTAGGTAATGGAAATAGGTCTCAAAAAAAAAGAAAATTTCCTTCAGCCTTGTCTTCAAGGACATCAGAAATCTCTCATGTTCTGCCAGGACATCCACAAACTGGTTAACAGTCGTGTCGTTGTGATCACGTAAACTGCTCACTGGGTGGCGATCTCTAAGAAACTGCAGCATTTTATCTCTTTTATGTCTGTCACTGACGCCAAAAAGAGGAAGATCTTTAATGACATCAAGAAGGATCAGCATGACTTCTGTCTCTCCAACATAGCCTGATGTATTGTAGGACTTTGATTTCCTTTTGTTGCGAAGATCAAACGGATCTACTTGTTCATCTTTCTTGGCTAGCTCCTGTGAATCCTGGAATGCCTTTACAGCCTTGAATCCTAATGTGAGGCATTTGTCAAGTGCTTCGGGAGTGAGATCCTTAGAATCTTCAATTTCCTTTTTGAGGTGGCTCTTGTACACTTGTCCGACTGTATCTGCAATGTAGGAATTTGAATTCTTCCCTTGTGCATCCAAAGCCCACTTGAGGGCAGATTTAAAGTCTCTTTCTTTCAAGCAGAGATGTCTTGCCAATGCTTGTGGCATTGTTGCACTTCTGTCAAACCTCTCTGTGGCTCTTTCTAAGACTTCTTTGATTTTGTCAGGTCCTTCCTTCTCATGTATGTCTTCAATCAATGGAGAAAACAAAGTGTCTTTGTCATCTCCTTGTACTTTTCTGTGACGTGTGATGAGCATGCTGTGGATGTTTTGGACCAGGATCCCCTTTCCCATGCGTGATTTGTAGAGTTTGTCACAGTGCAAAACATTAGTAGTTATCTCAGCCAGAGAAAGTTTGTATTTCTGAAGAACTTCAAGACACTTCTTAGCAATCATTTGGTGTAAGAATCGTACTGCTTGATAGGTGCCATCTTCTTCGACAGTGAAAGTGATCATCAG
This sequence comes from Seriola lalandi dorsalis, assembly GCF_002814215.2. NCBI lineage: Eukaryota > Metazoa > Chordata > Actinopteri > Carangiformes > Carangidae > Seriola > Seriola lalandi. The sequence continues at coordinate 317,050 of NW_019524835.1, read as the reverse complement.
TGTGGAATAGGGATTCATTTCATCATCGAGAGTTCCTTGCTTCCACAGAGCGTTCCTTATCCCCACTAACTCTTCACACAAAGAGAGTGACATGTAGGATCCATTGATGTAGGTGTTTAGTAAAGCCAAGAAGGAGAAGAGCCTACCTTGAGGGGTAGTGGTGTCAAGATGTTTAACAATGTTGCTCACCAGATTCATGATGTAAGTCTCACTGAAATTATTTGTCATGATCATGAAAGCATAGAAAGTGTCTGGCTTTTTATGGTAGTCCTTGAGTTGTTGAAGCTTCTCAGAAAACAAACTCTGCTCTTTCTTTGACAGATTGTTGGTGATGAACACATTTGCAATGCGACTCTTCTTGGAGCTATCATCAGGGAACTGGGTTCTCTCACAGTTCAGAATGATTACCATTACACTGTTATGTCGCTTCCTATCACTGGCAAGGATGCACTGCTTTAGGTCGTCTACATCATCCCAGTTGTCCAGCAAGAGGAGAACAGGTGTGTATCCTGACTGCTCCTGTTTGCCATATGTCAGCAGTTTCATGACTTGGGCTGCAACTTCATTATTTGTCGCAATGTCGTTTTTAACAACAGCGCATCTGAATTTATGCCTCAAGCTCCAAAGAACATGCATTGCTAGAGTTGTTCCCCCACATCCGGGGTGATGGAAGAGATTGATCATAACACATGGAGATGTGTAGCCGTTCACAGGTGTGATCAGATCACATAGCTCATCGAATTTGTCTCGTTTGATGAATGGCAGGCTGCCTTTCATCTCAGAAAGGTAAAAGTTCCACCATGAGACTTGCCCTCCTCTGTAAAAGTCCTCCTCTGTCTTTGTTTTGAACTCTTTAAAAGAATCATTTGTTTCGATTTCTGTGTTTTGGCATTCATTTTCACATAAGATATCCAAAACAGTCATAAGCTCTTCATCTTGTTTTGCCAGCAGGACAGAGCTGGAGCCTGTGGATGGCAAGAATCTCCTGGAAGATTGTGTTTGGGGTCCTCTAAGTTTTTTGATGGTGCTTGATATTTCATTCAGACTCAGTTCATAGATGCATTTACAAGTGATGTCCTCTCTACAGCGACTCTCAATCAGCTGCTGCCAGTCCCTGAATACATTGGAGTCTTTGCAGATGCACAACATATTGTCAACCCCTTCCAGTGTGCGATAGATTGCACAGAAGGTCTCCAAAATAGGGCTTGAGATGTCAGTTACTGCTGAGTGAAGAATGAATACCACAAGTCTATCTTTGGAAAGCAAATCTGGGTTGCAAAGATATGAAACCATGTTGTTAACATCACCAGAGCGTTTTTTAAGCCATTCGCTTTGTGTTAGTGGCTTGTCTGTTTCACACTCTTCATCCGCACGTCCATTGCAGAAAATCCAACTTGTTTGTTTAAACAAGTTCAGTTTTCCAATGACTGCAGAAACACTGTCCTGAGTAGTGTACATGTATGGGTAGTGCAGATTGGCTATGCGATCTCTTCTGTAAAAATTGCATGTTCCATTTACATCAGAGTCTGGATCAAAATCAAGTACTGCAAACAACTTAATCTCTTTCAGAAAATCCAAGTGCTCCAGTTGGCTTGAATGACATTTGTCTGTGACAACAATAACTTGAAGGGAATTCTCGAATGCATCTCTTCCACAAGTTATCAGCTGTTTTAACCTTTGGCCCTGATGGCCTTCGGAGGGTTGTTTTTCTTCCTTTTCCTCTGCTGCCTTTCGTGCTGAAGCCCAACACTGGACTTTATCAGCCAAATCTTTTATCTTCTCTTGAAATATTCGAGGATTTGTATCTGCTAAAATGTTGATTGCCCTCAGGCCATCCCGCACAAAGAGACATTCAGTTTTGCATTGTTGCGTTTTTTCTGCTGATGCAATACTCAGCATGGTATAGAAAATATGATCTTGTGTCTCTGAATATGTTGGAACTACATCAACCTCAATCACCCATTTGTTTGAAGTTGTTCCATCTTCGCAGAGAACTTGTATAAAATTTGGAGGCCTGATGCACATTCTGGCAGCATTTACATGCTTTTCTTCAAAGTATTCACTCAGACATGATTCAAACACCTCACTATACTTCTCGAAAGAGGTGATCTTGTGTCCAACTACTTTACTGTGTCCCTGTCCTGGCTGGTTGTGCACTCCAAAATGAATTGTGCCATTTGTTCGTGAATTCATGCAGCTCGCAGCAAAACTGAATACTTCTTTTGTGAATTCATAAAGGATCTCTCTTTCACTGGCTTCATTTGCTGTAGGCAGAAACTGGTACTCATGCACAGGGTCAATGAGATCACTTGGACCGGCTACAGGAGGAAGAATGTAATTTTCTTTGTAGAAGATGTTGGAGTTTCTTTTATCAAAGGGCCTGATCTGACATATTGGCCTCTTTAATTGTAGAAATGTTGCACTGTCAGTAATTTCAGCATGTAATTGTGTGTCATTTGTTGTCTTCTGACCTATTAAAGATTTTATTCTGTTTCTTGCCATCTGCAACATCTGCAGGGAGCTTAGACTTTGAATTCCTGAATCTGATGACACCGTTTCAGTTTCTATAGATTCATCCATATTTCCTGACACAACCTCCATCTCTGTCCTTTTACCAAGTTCACGTTTGCTGAGTTCATAATGGCTCTTTGGTGTTCTCACACATGGCTCAAAAGTCTCCAAATGTCTCCTGAGCTTCTCAACCTGTCGTATTATTAGTATTGCTGGAGCTCGTGGAACACCCAGTTCTAACAAGTCGTTTTTGTCATAGGAGACCAAGCAAGCTCCTGAAAACTCTTGCTCATAAAGATTTTGTGCAATTTTCTGTGGTACTCTAAGTCTAATGATCAGCCAGTCTTTGACGTGTTCTTTGGTCCAGTCCTCGATCAGTGGGGGGAGACTGAGGTCATACTCTGCCTGTACACCAAGAAGGTTTAATAAGTGGAAAATCAATGTTGGATATTTTGACAGCAATTACTTTCCAAACAGAAACGACTATAATTAAGATAAAACAGCTGTAACATACCTGTGGCCCACCAGCAGGGGACTGTGTTGGGACTGGTACCACTTTCCTGTAAACAAAAAATAAGAAATACACTTAATTATAGCAAATTATATTGTTTCTAAAAAATATATTTGATCTAATATATTGTAGAATTTTGCTCAGTCTGTGGCAATAAATACAGTTAAAACTCATTGTTGTGACTAATGAAAACTAACATTTGGTTCAGCTGCGTGATAATCAGTCAACACACATGCATGCATATACAATAAATGCTTTGTGTCTATTCATTAAAGTACAAAAATAAAATAGGTGGACATATCTAGATTTTGTGTCTCATCTTAGTTAAGAGTGGACAAAAACTCTTACCTTGCTTCTTCATCTCCAGAGTTATAATTGACACTCCGGGGCATTGACCCATCACTCTTCAGTGGCACACAAGTCGGTGTTGTAGGTTTATTCTTGTAGTTTCCATCCATCCTGTCTGTCTCAGCACATGGAGAGCTCCTGGAAGTGAAACAGTACAAATTATGAAATGTTAGAGCTGTAAACTGGTGTTACGCCGGATGTACACTCATAACCCAGAATGCTTTTATGCCTTACAGAAAATTGTTACAGTTACATCAAATCATCTGTATAGGGTGCTATTTAATGTGTTTTTATAGGGTTAACAGGGATTTACATTTGTCCCTTTTATGATTATTTATGTAATAAGTAATTTGGAGTGGGCTACTTGAGTGTGGGTCTATTGTGGTAAGTAATTACGGAAATGAACTGTTTGCACACCAGGTTGTTTTTGAAGGTTTAAGGTTGTTAGTCAATTCTTGTGTTTTTAGTTGTTTTGACTTCTCAATCTGTTTGTGATTTCAAGGTCTGTGGTTACACACAGGGTTACAGGGTTACAGGGTTAGGTAAACTTGTGGCCATTAAACTGGAGCCGGTGTTGCCGACTTGTGCTTGAGAAGGTTCTATGCCAACATGGATATTTGTTCTTTTAGATTATGTGGTGCAAGAAACCAGAACAAGTCACCATTGCATATTAAAAATATGTAACCATGTCATTGTTATACACTCACTGAGCACTCTATTAGGAAAACCACTACTAATTCTGGGTAGGGTTTCCCTTTGCTATCAAACAGCTTCAATTCTTCATGAATGGATGTTGGAAACATTAATTTGAGATTGTGGTTCATGTTGACATGATTACATAACATCAGTTGTGAAAATCTGTCAGCTGCACATTCATGCTAACAATTTCCTGTTATACCACATCCCAAAGGTGAATCCTTTGTCATGTTCATGAAACCAGTGTGAGACAACTTTTGCTTTATGAAATGGCGCATTATGATGCTGGAAGTGATCATTAGAAGATGGTAAATTGTGGCCATAAAGGGATACACATGGTCTGCAACAATACTCAAGCTGTGGCATTCAAATGACTGAATATTCAAGGGCCCAAAGTTTGCCATGGAAACACTCCCCACACCTTCAGACCACCACCGGCCTGGACTGTTGACACAAGGCATTCTCCTCCTTTTTTGTTTTTGGCACCATTCTGAATAAAAACTCAAGGATGATGTGTGTGAACCTGAAACTAAAGCTCCTGACCGATATTTGGAAGATTTTATGCATTGCACCGCTGTCACATGATTGGCTGATTGGATAACAGGATGAATAAGCAGGTTTACAGCTGAGTGTATGATCTGGGGTGATTTGTGTTGTTGATCTTATTGCTGATGATACACATTGTATTTGTTATATTGATTTGACGGTAGTATGATTATAACCCTAACCCCAACAAGAATTACAAAGAGAGGATGGTGAGAATCCCGCCCCCACTTAAGACCAGGATGGACACAACTAGGAGGATGGTGAGTGAAGTTCTGCTCTCACAGGCCTAAATGGAAATCACTGTGTTGCAAGTGAAAATGAAAGAGAAATGGGGCCTGAATAAATTCAAAGAGCATACCTGCTCTTGAAATATGGTATAGGGGATAAATAATGACATTAATTTTAAGCATACCTTTTCTCGTTGCCGAAAAATGGAGGCTCCTCTTTAGACATGTTGCTCATCATAGAGAGATGGCTTGAACAACTATCTTGCCTCTGCAGCTTGGCATCCATCTTTGCTCTGTCATGAGGGTGTGGACTGGCCTTCTTGACTTTCTTTCATTATCTCCTAGAAGGAGCAGGATGATTCTGTAAATACTGATACTGGACACACACATCATTCCATACCTTTGTAAGACAGACCAATTTCATTTATTTTACTTTGGTAAAATGTCATTTAACATGCTGTGCATGCTAATGTTTGTATTGAGCTAACATGGTTATACTGTGTTCAGTTGTCACGGTAGATTTGGTAGGAAGTCTCCAAATATATCAGTAACAAGAAAAACACTTCTGTCTGCCTGGGCTCTGGCGGAATTACACATAGTAAGATAACCTTGTTTTAAAAAAAACCAAAAAGCATTTTATGAGCCTTGTAAAACCTGTTATTTTGGTTTTACCTCACTGCTTGTGCATTTGTTTAGGAGTGGCATTTGTTAGGGAGGATTAAATGCCATGATTTCCTTGTTCACCACAGATTTAAGTTTTGTTCTGGAGGAGAAAATGATTTAATCTCAATCAAAATCCAAAGTGATTTGACTGTACTTTACTTCATCAGCTCTATAGCCACAGTAAATTGGCAGCTGACTATTAATTTTGTTTTATTATTTGTGGCTTTAAGAAAAATATGTATCAATGTAATTTTGTGGTGTATTACACAAGTGGGATTGCATAATCATTACAGCTGTGCAGAAACACTGTTGCATACAACTGGCAAATTTCCATAAATAGCATACAAAATTTCCCTGCCAATGCCTTTTCTGGATTACTTTAGATCATAGATACTGTTGTTACCCCTGACAACAATATCAGTTTCATTTGAGGAGTAATGATGCACAGTCACAACTCTGTCTAATCAACTCCTTTCTTAGTCTTGCAGCACATGAAACAATACTCAGAGATTTAAGTGGCTACATTTAGTGCTAGTGCTGAAAGTAAGTGCAACTTTAATGCATTTTGTAATTAACTTGAGTGTTAACATTTTCTGAAACTATTATTCTATTTAAGCACTGAAATATGGCACCACTCTACTACATTTAACTCAACTCCCAAACCAAAATACACAATGTAGTAACACATACCAAATTTTAGAATATTTAGAATATCTAGACTATTGTCCCCCCCCCAAAAAAAAAGAAAAAAAAGAAAAACACTACATTCACATATGATACTTCCCAGATTAATCTTAACAAGTAGGCAGAGTCTGCGGTTTCAAAAACATACCAAAGGACCAAATGTCCACATACTAACCGACAAACCCCCATTGTCACAGGAGCTAGCACAACACAAACTAAATCGGGCCAAATTACGACAAGATTACCATAAAGGCTAAACTTCATCTCACCAAACTATTTCATCCCTGACAAGCCCCCAATCCCCCCCTCCTTTGTCACATCCGGTCTGGTTGTGACAAAGTAGGGAAGACGACAGGAGTTATAACTAAAAATATTTTTTAAATGCACATACATGAAATTTATATTTAGCTTATGTAATGCAGCCAGATCAGGTGAGCTGAATCTCTCTGACAACCAGACTCCACCCATCAGACTCCTGCAGCGAGAGAGGCCTGCTTAGAGACGGTTGTAACACTATTGTGATTTTCACCTCTAGGTAATACTTCCATTGATTCAAGTGTGACACACCTTTGCCAGTCTTTTCTTTCCAGAGTTTCACATTCATGCTACTGTTAGTTAGTTCCTAACTTTAGCTTTAAGTTACAGTTTAGCTAACTAATGTTAGCCTTTCACAATGTAGGCTTTGCATTTCATTATCCATACAAAATGCCATACATTATCTAATGTTAGCAAACACTAGTGCTCATGAACAGTGAGACAATGGAGGATTCGTTGTTGTAGAGATACATTTTGGCATCAATATAGTTCATTATTTCATTTTAGTCTTTTTATGTCTGTGGTGGTTTAGTTAGTCTTTTACCTTTTTGACATTAGTTTTTATAATAGTCTTTTTTTTTTATACTCAGGAATTCAAGTATCATTTTAAGGTGTTGAGTATTTCCATTTTATGCGACTTTATGCTTCCACTCTACTGTAAAAAAATGCACTTACTCCACTTCATTTATTTGAGAGCCTTAGTTAAACAAGCAAGATACTGAACAAACTTCAACAATTCACTGAAGGATCTGCACTCTACTGGGTTCCCTTTCGCCCTGGAGAAAAAGTTGACCCCCCTGACTGTCATTTTATATGCCGCACGCTGGTTATTAGCCTGACCACTGGAATGATTAAGTTACTAATTGTTACCTCAACTACATTATGCAAAAGGAAAGCGGAACAGGCATTTCCCTACACAGACTATTACTCGGTAAAAACAGTAAAACAGTTGTGGACTGCTCTGGGTTTCTTACCTCTTTGTGTCCTCTTGTGTTTCTTTGTGTTGTTATGATATTTTGCAGATCTTGTATAATTTACAAATCGTGTTATCTCTTATTGTGTGTCTAAAAAACAACAGTCAGTTGTCAGAGTGACAGTCAGTTTCATTTCTACTTGGAAGACGACGTCTGATCACTGCAGGTTTTTGTTTCCGGGAGTGGCTGGTTTATGTGTCTTTATGTGGGTGTGTCAGCATCAGTCAGAGGGATCAGAACCTGAAAGACATGGTAGTGTGTTAACCAATGATAAGAGAAAGCATTATTCCATTCAGATTTTTTCTAAAAAGTGGACTATGGTCTGTATCCAGAAATTGAGAATGATTAAAGTTTGATGGAGTATTTCAATTTTAAGATGTGCAGCATTTCTAGCCTTTATGTCACTGGTCATGTGACGCTACTCAACCAATCATTGCAACTTGAGTCAGTCAGTGCAATACACACACGGTGAGAGATGACATTGGAGAAATAAGTGCGGAAAGTGGAATAGAAGAGGGAAAGAAAGTCTTAAAGCTGTTCAGTTGTTAAAATGTGTTGAGAACATTGTTGTTGGTTAACTGTTGGAGTTAACCATACAGATAATTAAATTATTTTTAAAATAATTTTTCAAAAGCACTCTGTTCACCTGGCGGAGAATTAACTAAGAAACAGTCATCTGCACATTCCTGATGCCAGATAAACAAACATATGCTGACTATTGTATCGTAGGATTATATATCACACAATAAAAATCTGAAATACAGCTGTTTATCACAAGAAGCATTACAAATAGCACTAAAATGGCTCTAAGCAAACCTCGATTCAAACATCAATAATAAAGGTCTTCAGTTTGTGAAAGAAGTAAAACAGAGCCTTTCACTTTGGTCAGGGATGTTTATCCAAGAATTAAGCTTCCTTTCTTATCCCAGAGATTGACTAAGGATGAAAAACGATCTGCAATTCCTCCATGTGTCACAGAGAAGAGTGCTTACTGCTCTCTGTATGAGTGGAAAGCCAGTTTTAACAGTGCTCTCCACAAAGGATGTGACTCATGAGTAACCGTAGCTGCTAGAAATAATTTGGGGTGCATCGAATTCTGATCAGAATGCGCATGGCATGTAAAAGCATGCACAGAGCAAGACATGTAAGAGCATGCACAGAGTGGAGGGAGGAACATGTGAGAGAGAGGGACGATTTAAGAGAGGAGAAAGCAAGGATTGAAAAATGTTCCAAACGCTCTAAAAATGATAAGCACCACGCTCTGACCAGCTGAGCCAACGGGCCTGTAAAGGTTGTTTCTTTGATGCTTCAACAAGCACATTGCAGCCGTCTCATATTTTGTGCAGTGACGCCAACTAAAGCCATAAAGACACTTCATGTGTGATTCCTTCAAATACATCAGATGGAAAGGATGCAACATCCAACTATGAAGGGACTCAAACCTTGTCCATTAGGCCACATGGTCTTAAAATCTGATATTCTACATTTCAAGACTTGTTGAAGAGAGAATGAATGATCATGGTTTTATTGGTAGCCTACCATCTACGACAAATTTCTGAAGTACCCATTGATAGTATTGGTTGTTTCTATCTGATGCATTAACAGAGAGACCCCTAAAGTGTTAATGCTATTGGCCAGTATGGGGATCGAACCCATGACCTTGGCGTTATTAGCACCACACTCTAACCAGCTGAGCTAACCGGCCTACTTTTGAATAAAACTTTCTTTACATCTGGAGGCAGTTAGGACGCAAACTGCAATCATGAAGGGACTTGAGGCTTTATGCTAGGCTAAGGTCAAAAGCACAAGTTGGACAAGTTGGATCCTTTTTTCCATGTTTAGCTTGATGTGATCGCCTCCACCTTCTATGGAGGAGAAATAGCAAAACAGAGAAAATAGATTTTGCATCATGATTTTCTCAAGCTTTGCATCACCACCCTAACCTACAGCTGACCACTGTAGGTTTAAGTGTTGCACCAATAAAGATGCTTTCTTGGTTCCTTCAAGCACAACTGCTTCAGCAACACGTAGGATACAACATCCAACCACGAAGGGACTCGAACCCTCAATCTTCTGATTCGAAGTCAGACGCCTTGTCCATTAGGCCACATGGTCACAGAGCACCGGATGTCAAAGGTCATTCTCATTTCTCACCGTTTTGACCTTTATGTTAGGCTAAGGTCAAAAGTACAAGTTGGACTAAACATGACACTGCTTGAAGAGAGAATGAATGATCATGGTTTTATTGGTAGCCTACCATCAAGGACAAATGTCTGAAGTACCCATTGATAGTATTGTTTGTTTCTGTCTGATGCATTAACAGAGAGAGCCTAAAGTGTTAATGCTATTGGCCAGTATGGGGATTGAACCCATGACCTTGGCGTTATTAGCACCACGCTCTAACCAGCTGAGCTAACCGGCCTACTTTTGAATAAAATTTTCTTTACATCTCGAGACAGTTAGGACACAAACTGCAACCATGAAGAGACTTGAGGCTTGAGGCTTTACGTTAGGCTAAGGTCAAAAGCACAAGTTGGACAAGTTGGATCCTTTTTTCCATGTTTAGCTTGATGTGATCGCCTCCACCTTCTATGGAGGAGAAATAGCAAAACAGAGAAAATAGATTTTGCATCATGATTTTCTCAAGTTTTGCATCACCACCCTAACCTACAGCTGACCACTGTAGGTTTAAGTGTTGCACCCATAAAGATGCTTTCTTGGTTCCTTCAAGTATAACCGCTTCAGCAACACATAGGATGCAACATCCAACCACGAAGGGACTCGAACCCTCAATCTTCTGATTCGAAGTCAGACGCCTTGTCCATTAGGCCACATGGTCACAAGCAGCCACAAGCACCACGCTCTAACCAGCTGAGCTAACCGGCCTACTTTTGAATAAAATTTTCTTTACATCTCGAGACAGTTAGGACACAAACTGCAACCATGAAGAGACTTGAGGCTTGAGGCTTTACGTTAGGCTAAGGTCAAAAGTACAAGTTGGACAAGTTGGATCCTATTTTCCATGTTTAGCTTGATGTGATCGCCTCCACCTTTTATGGAGGAGAAATAGCAAAACAGAGAAAATAGATTTTGAATCATGATTTTCTCAAGCTTTGCATCACCACCCTAACCTACAGCTGACCACTGTAGGTTTAAGTGTTGCACCAATAAAGATGCTTTCTTGGTTCCTTCGAGCAAAACTGATTCCGCAACGCGTAGGATGCAACATCCAACCATGAAGGGGCTCGAATCCTGAATCTTCTCATTTGAAGTCAGACGCGTTGTCCATTAGGCCACATGGTCAAAGAGCAGCTGCTATTAAAGGTCCTTGCTATTTCTCACTCTTTTGACCTTTATGTTAGGCTAAGGTCAAAAGTACAAGTTGGACTAAACATGAGACTTGTTGAAGAGAGAATGAATGATCATGGTGTTATTGGTAGCCTAAAATCAACGGCAAATGTCTGAAGTACCCATTGATAGTATTGTTTGTTTCTGTCTGATGCATTAACAGAGAGAGCCTAAAGGGTTAACGCTATTGGCCAGTATGGGGATTGAACCCATGACCTTGGCGTTATTAGCACCACGCTCTAACCAGCTGAGCTAACCGGCCTACTTTTGAATAAAATTTTCTTTACATCTAGACAGAGTTAGGGCGCAAACTGCAACCATGAAGGGACTTGAGGCTTGAGGCTTTACGTTAGGCTAAGGTCAAAAGTACAAGTTGGACAAGTTGGATCCTATTTTCCATGTTTAGCTTGATGTGATCGCCTCCACCTTCTATGGAGGAGAAATAGCAAAACAGAGAAAATAGATTTTGCATCATGATTTTCTCAAGCTTTGCATCACCACCCTAACCTACAGCTGACCACTGTAGGTTTAAGTGTTGCACCAATAAAGATGCTTTCTTGGTTCCTTCAAGCACAACCGCTTCAGCAATACGTAGGATGCAACATCCAACCACGAAGGGGCTCGAACCCTCAATCTTCTGATTCGAAGTCAGACGCCTTGTCCATTAGGCCACATGGTCACAGAGCACCTTATTTTAAAGGTCATTCTCATTTCTCACCGTTTTGACCTTTATGTTAGGCTAAGGTCAAAAGTACAAGTTGGACTAAACATGAGACTGGTTGAAGAGAGAATGAATGATCATGGTGTTATTGGTAGCCTAAAATCAACGGCAAATGTCTGAAGTACCCATTGATAGTATTGTTTGTTTCTGTCTGATGCATTAACAGAGAGAGCCGAAAGTGTTAATGCTATTGGCCAGTATGGGGATCGAACCCATGACCTTGGCGTTATTAGCACCACGCTCTAACCAGCTGAGCTAACCGGCCTACTTTTGAATAAAATTTTCTTTACATCTCGAGAGAGTTAGGACGCAAACTGCAACCATGAAGGGACTTGAGGCTTGAGGCTTTACGTTAGGCTAAGGTCAAAAGTACAAGTTGGACAAGTTGGATCCTATTTTCCATGTTTAGCTTGATGTGATTGCCTCCACCTTCTATGGAGGAGAAATAGCAAAACAGAGAAAATAGATTTTGCATCATGATTTTCTCAAGCTTTGCATCACCACCCTAACCTACAGCTGATCACTGTAGGTTTAAGTGTTGCACCAATAAAGATGCTTTCTTGGTTCCTTCGAGCAAAACTGATTCCGCAACGCGTAGGATGCAACATCCAACCATGAAGGGGCTCGAATCCTGAATCTTCTCATTTGAAGTCAGACGCGTTGTCCATTAGGCCACATGGTCAAAGAGCAGCTGCTATTAAAGGTCCTTGCTATTTCTCACTCTTTTGACCTTTATGTTAGGCTAAGGTCAAAAGTACAAGTTGGACTAAACATGAGACTTGTTGAAGAGAGAAATTAATGATCATGGTTTTATTGGTAGCCTATCATCAATGACTAATTTCTGAAGTACCCATTGATAGTATTGTTTGTTTCTGTCTGATGCATTAACAGAGAGAACCTAAAGTGTTAATGCTATTGGCCAGTATGGGGATTGAACCCATGACCTTGGCGTTATTAGCACCACGCTCTAACCAGCTGAGCTAACCAGCCGACTTTTAAATAAAATTTCCTTTAGAATGAAGGAGAGACAGAACAAACCGACTCGACCTATTTTCCATGTTTAGCTTGATGTGATCGCCTCCACCTTCTATGGAGGAGAAATAGCAAAACAGAGAAAATAGATTTTGCATCATGATTTTCTCAAGCTTTGCATCACCACCCTAACCTACAGCTGACCACTGTAGGTTTAAGTGTTGCACCAATAAAGATGCTTTCTTGGTTCCTTCGAGTACAACCGCTTCAGCAACACGTAGGATGCAACATCCAACCACGAAGGGACTCGAACCCTCAATCTTCTGATTCGAAGTCAGACGCCTTGTCCATTAGGCCACATGGTCACAGAGCACCTGCTTTTAAAGGTCATTCTCATTTCTCACCGTTTTGACCTTTATGTTAGGCTAAGGTCAAAAGTACAAGTTGGACTAAACATGAGACTGGTTGAAGAGAGAATGAATGATCACGGTGTTATTGGTAGCCTAAAATCAACGGCAAATGTCTGAAGTACCCATTGATAGTATTGGTTGTTTCTGTCTGATGCATTAACAGAGAGAGCCTAAAGTGTTAATGCTATTGGCCAGTATGGGGATCGAACCCATGACCTTGGCGTTATTAGCACCACGCTCTAACCAGCTGAGCTAACCGGCCTACTTTTGAATAAAATTTCCTTTAGAATATAGCAAAGACAGAACAAACCGACTCGACCTATTTTCCATGTTTAGCTTGGCGTTATCACCTCCACCTTCTGTGGAGGAGAAATAGCAAAACAGAGAAAATAGATTTTGCATCATGATTTTCTCAAGCTTTGCATCACCACCCTAACCTACAGCTGACCACTGTAGGTTTAAGTGTTGCACCAATAAAGATGCTTTCTTCAAACACAACCAATTCAGCAATACGTAGGATGCAACATCCAACCATGAAGGGGCTCGAATCTTGAATCTTCTCATTTGAAGTCAGACGCGTTGTCCATTAGGCCACATGGTCAAAGAGCAGCTGCTATTAAAGGTCCTTGCCATTTCTCACTCTTTTGACCTTTATGTTAGGCTAAGGTCAAAAGTAAAAGTTGGACTAAACATGAGACTGTTTGAAGAGAGAATGAATGATCATGGTGTTATTGGTAGCCTAAAATCAACGGCAAATTTCTGAAGTACCCATTGATAGTATTGTTTGTTTCTGTCTGATGCATTAACAGAGAGAGCCTAAAGAGTTAATGCTATTGGCCAGTATGGGGATCGAACCCATGACCTTGGCGTTATTAGCACCACGCTCTAACCAGCTGAGCTAACCGGCCGACTTTTAAATAAAATTTTCTTTACATCTCGAGACAGTTAGGACGCAAACTGCAACCATGAAGGGACTTGAGGCTTTACGTTAGGCTAAGGTCAAAAGTACAAGTTGGACAATTTGGATCCTATTTTCCATGTTTAGCTTGATGTGATCGCCTCCACCTTTTATGGAGGAGAAATAGCAAAACAGAGAAAATAGATTTTGCATCATGATTTTCTCAAGCTTTGCATCACCACCCTAACCTACAGCTGACCATTGTAGGTTTAAGTTTTGATAGTATAGCATTGATAGTATTGTTTGTTTCTGTCTGATGCATTAACAGAGAGAGCCTAAAGTGTTAATGCTATTAGCCAGTATGGGGATCGAACCCATGACCTTGGCGTTATTAGCACCACGCTCTAACCAGCTGAGCTAACCGGCCTGTAGTTGGTGTTACTTTGATGCTTCAACAACCACATTACATCTGGAGACAGCTAGGACGCAAACTGCAACCATGAAGCGACTTGAGGCCTCAATCTGCTGATCGGTCACATGGTCACACCTCATCTGCTTTTAAAGGGCTTTGCCTTTTCTCACTGTTTTGACCTTTATGTTAGGCTACCGTCAAAAGTACAAGTTGGACTAAACATGAGATTTGTTGAAGAGAGAAATTATGATCATGGTTTTATTGGTAGCCTAACATCAACGGCAAATTTCTGAAGTACCCATTGATAGTTTTGGATTTTTCTGTCTGATGCATTAACAGAGAGACCCTAAAGTGTTAATTCTATTGACCAGTATGGGCATTCTCTGAGGTTGTTTTTTATTTTTTTTAACATTCAATGCTGCAGTAACTAAACACCTTATTTGTGATCACTGAAGATAGATCCCTAAATGAAATCTTAAAAAGTCATCACAATGTTTGGGAATAAATGTCAGGATGTTTGATTTCAGGAAAGGCTTTATTAAGCAGTTCTTCATGAAACCTTTATATCTGGAAAACCTGATTGCATCTTTCCTCCTTGTAACACTTGTTCAACACCAGCAGTGTCACGCTGAACCTGACCTCTGTCAAATGTCAGCTCCTGTAGTTCCCTGATTTCCTTTGGGTGCTGTTGCCTGAGGTTGTGCCTTTAGTTCGTATTTGGTGGTATATGTGGGTGGGGCCAGTTCCTGGACTGGAAGTAGCCCCTGAGTCCTTCCAGGTCCACTGGAGGGAAGTAGGCTCCGATGCGTTTTCTCAGCCACCACTTCCCCTGCGCTGCACTTGCACTGCCGGGCTGGCTGAATCTGTACTTGAAATGTTCTCCTCGCACCCACCTGAGAGGGAGGAGAACACAGGAGAGACTTTAAAAATCTCCCCTTCTGCAGCCGAGATTTTACCTGGGCACCTCACTCATTTGGATAAGCTTCATTCTTTAATGAGCAATAACTAACAATAGAAATCTTCCATAATCCTCTTTGTGTTCAGATTAGTTTCAATCTGTCACTTTTCATATCGTTATCATACCATACATGATAACATGGTGTTTCCTGGTTTCATGAATAACATCCTGGCAAAAAACCTGTATATTAGAAGCGAAAAGCAGCAAACTCTAATTTTTTTCCTCACACCGAGACAATGGGCTTGTAAAAAACCCGACAGGGGTTAATGATAAGTCACAACCTGGGACAATATTTTGCATATTTCCTGTGTGCTTTATATGTTATAAGCCATGTCTGCTAATGTTTCAGTTGATAACATTCACTAGCAGTCGAAATACTTCGGTGTTCTACACTGATAACAGAAAGCTGAGTATTCAGACAACTGAAATAATATGCAAATAATCTATTAATTAATCAATCTTCATACTATTACAATCATTATTATTATTAATTTCAGGTATAATTTCACCACAAATGCATTATTTCTAGCAAGATAAAGTCATTATATACTCTTTGCCCCACCAGAGGGAGCTATAGGACAGAAAATAACTACAGAATAGAGTCATTCAATTGATCCATGCTCATACATTCAATGAAAGATTGATCATAAATAGCACAATTATGAGATATTTCAGGAAATAACCATATAATAACCATATTTCAGGAAATAACCACTAAAAAGTTAGAGGGGATTTTTCTTCAAAATAAGAGCATTTTAGAACAGGAAGTGATGTGGCTGGGAGATGACAGAAGGTGCTTCAAGCTGATAAAAGCTCTTACGTCAAAGCAGAGGATAAAGATCACACAATGTTCGGGTGGAAAGATCCACTGCTGTTGTTACCTGGGGGGGTCTCTGCCTTGGAAAGGGTTGTGGTCGAGCAGGGAGAGGACTGTGCTGTCGTTGGAGAGCAGACGTCCTGCTATGTGGATCACCCACTCACTCTGCTCGTAGGTCTGTATGAAAAGAGAACACGGTTGGGTGTGAAAAAAGATGGACGGGTATGATAATACAAAAAGAAATATATTGAAAACAAAATACAATGAAAAGAAAACCACAAAGTGGTCAAAAGAGTAACAGATGGATACTCACTATCGGGTCATAATTAGTAGAATCAGCTTCAACTTAGCTGATACTAAGTTGAAGTTGGAGTAAGTAAATGCAACTCCTGCCCTCCAGTGTCTAGACACAGTCAGTGGCCACTTGAGGCAGCATGCAGAAGGTTTTTGACTTGACAAGATTAAATTCACGTGGAAATTCTTCTGAATTTATTTCACCTCTTCAAATGCAAGAAGCAAACACAACACAAAATCACAAAAACAAGTTAACATGTACCTGGAAGGCGGCAAACCACATGAGCCAGTCCAGCCGGTAATGGTACGGTGATATGAGGCACGGTCTCCGGTAAACATCCCCTGGCTTACACAGGAACTGGTACTCCTCCCAAACCGCCTGAGGGTCCTTGGGGTCAGGACTCAGAGTGCCCTGGAAAATCACCTCGGTACGCTCCTTGGTGATGCTGGGGACAAAGATTTGGAAAACAAGATTAAATAGTTAATAAAGCTGCAAGAAAGTTGATTTTTTTTTTTTACAAATGGCATGACTGACGTGCAAGAGTACAAGATATAACACCAGCAGATTTACAGAAAAAGATTAGAATTTATTTATGTGCTTAGAAAAATGAAAGTGTGAACATCTGCACTTCCATTACACCTACATCTGTTGAGGAAGACTATTTGATATGATCGAAAGCTCCAGAACAGACAACTAATGGACCTTGTAGTGAGAAAAACCTGACACTGCACTGTGGAAAAGCAAGATTTAGAGGTCTTGTGTAAATAATCTTAATTTCGTTTTAAATTCAGACCCCCCCATCCCACCCCACCCCCCACCCCAACTCTACCTGCCAAAGGCCCCGTAGGTGTTGACGATGCGCAGTGGGTCAAAGGAGGTGTTCATCACCTGCCTGGGGCTGAACAAGTTCATCACCACAGGAATGCTCAGATAGCCAATCAGAACGCCCAGAGAAATGTTCACCACCCGACGTATCAATACACCTGACACGCGCACAAACACACACACACACACACACACACACACACACACACACACACACACACACACACACACACACACACACACACACGAAAGGAAAAGAATGAAAAATCGTATTAGTTTGTATTTATTCTGACTAAAGGGAAATTGGATACAGTTTTATGGATCAGTTCCAGTCCGTCTGTCCGTCCATCCATTACACACTATTTACATCGCTCTTAGCCACATTTGATGAATTTGCAGGGATCCATGTCACTGCCTCCGTTTCGCCTAAAGGAGTTGCTACAGCTTTTGTTTACTTGTTAAATTCTGTTGAGTTTTGGAGAAATAAAGTGTCTCACAGCTGTGTAATCCCAGTTTTCCAAATGAAACTGAGTAGCCCAAGGGAAACCTGTAATTACACCTTAAATCAGGGTGACATGTTTGTTAATGTCTGGCCAGAGAAGGGGATTCATCATTTGGGAGGGGGCCGACGTGACAGACTCAACGCTACTGAGAGTGTACAGTAAGTCTATGTGTGTTTATGTGTGTGTGATCCCTTTAACACTTCCTCAGTGGAAAAGCTTTGGCCTGTTAGATCATGGGACGGCTTGGTATTGACAAATGTTGGCTAAGTCTGCATCAGTTCCTTCCTACCTGTTATGTGGGCCTGCTTATCCTGCGCATGGTAAAGACATCAACACAATCCAACTAAAACTTTTAACAAAGACCTTCTGGGTCTGTTCAAATGATTAAAACACACTCACACTTAAGGTAAAAGCCCATTTTATATTCAACTTCCTCCCACAAAGTAAAGACACTAATGGGTCCAATGAGACCAATTAGAGAGGCCACTCTCATTCTTTTACGTTTTAAGAAGTCTGTAATGTAAAAAAAAAAAAAAAAGTAAGCCACATCACATTAAATTCCAATAAACCATATGTCAGACTTTTCCCAGCAACTCAGCTGTCCAAGTGCTAATCCCTTGCCCTCCCTTAATTCCCTCTCTGGTATGACCAGACCCTTTACCTGCCATTAGCTTCTATTGTAAGTAATGTTATATGTTACCAATGTTATATCCTGCACATCGTCTTCTGGGTTTAATTTCAAAATAAAATATCAACCATTTCAAAGAGAAAAAAAGACGGAATTAAATCCCACTTTCAGTATATATTTCAATATATATACTGAAGGTGGGATTTAATTCTGTCGTGAATCCACATACCTTTGGTGGGGCTTTGGGTGCGTCCAGCTGCATCCTCATTCTGTATCTCCAGCGCTGCCTTCTTGGCTCCCCCTCCAGAGCGAAACAAGAAGCCGAGGGATGCGTCGTCAAAACACGCAAGGCTGGGAACAATGGTCAGCCAGTTGAGGAAACTGAGGTTCCCACTCACTATCAGAACCATCTAGAGCACAAAATACAAAAGACATTGAATAGATATGCAGTTAGCAGAGAGAGGAAACTACATATCACTCCAAAACTTTACCATTGAACAAGCAGTGGAATGATTATACTGCATCACTTCCAGACCCTTTATATATTTACTGTAGAGAACAATGTAAATACATGGCTCATGAAAAGCCCAGAAATGATCATCTTGTGACCTCTGACACTGCCTGAAAGACATGCTATTTGAAAAACATTTAATTGAAAAGAAGTCTAATAAACTTACAATAAAATAACTGCTAAATAATATAATTTGGCCTTTTTCACCAGAACACATTTATCTCAACAACAGTACTTTCATTCAGTCATAAATGAACCATTATTTGTCGCGTGTGGAGAACAAATCAATTACATCTCTAGTCTTGTTGAGTTGCTCACAAAATGAAGATTAACATACAGCTCCTGTAACTCCATTAGCCCCGAAATCTAATGGGAATCATGCCATTTGCCATCATGTACAATCACCAAACTGTTTTACAAATCATGTTATTTTTAAATTAATTACGAGAGGTAAAAAAAGAAAAAAAGAAAGTCACAAAGTTGGTTTTCTTTTTTCTTTTGATATATAACAAGAACATCATAGAAAATTGTATTTCCCAAACTAACAACTTCCCCAGTTTCCCGTCCAACCCCAGCACAAACACAGAAAATGGAGGAACCAACAAAAATACAAAGTGGTTTTCTTAAAAATAAAAGAGGACATAAATAAACTATTTTTTATGTTGGAAGAAGTGAAGAAGAAGAAGTTGCCCAACTGTCTGCAATGGACTACACATGACAATATTCACAAGTGGGAATAATTTATGAAAAATGCTTTTGATTCTTTTGACCTGTGGACCCTTACGGACTAAAGGAATATAAATAATCAAGGAATAGACAGGCAATCGGACATCACGACCGCTTCAAAGATAGAGACCACCGTTGAGCCATCTGGCTGGTTTATGATGTCGGTAAATATGAATTAATTATGCTTTTGTACTTGTGGTTACTGTAAATATAAACTGAACAGGTGAATTTTGGAGAATCTATTCGAGCTAACGATGTATCAACATTGAAAAAAAGTATAGTAATTGTATCTTTATGTGTGTTGCTACGCTGCTTTGCACGAGCTTTAAAGGGGCTATTTGTAAGCTTTCTCTTCTGCTAAATGAAGTTTGATGCTGAAGCTGCAACGTTTCTTCTAGACTGCTACGTAATCAGATGTTAATGCTAGAAAAATAGCAACAACACCAAAATTATTGGCAGAGATACATGTGAGTGTTGAGTTGAAGGCGTAGCTTTAACACTCATGGTTGCATAGTTTGTATTACCTGGAACAGGATCTGGAGTGCTCCGTTGACCATGCACATCCGCCTGCCCAGGAAGGTGAAGAGCGGGACGATGAGTTCAATGAAGTGGTTGGACAATGTCTCAAAGCGATGGAACCACCATGGGGACCGGTGCATGTAGTAGGACATGGGGTTAGGAACTGGCTGGGTCTGTATGAAAACATTTTTTTTTAGAAAAATAATCTTTGATTATGTCCAGTGTCTGCTCTGCTCCAATACTTGCTGCAGCAGTTTCTAAACATAGACAGACGGTTTTTCTCTGCTTTACTTTGGCACTAATCTCTTGTCTCAGCCCAGGATGGAGAGCAGGTTATGGTGCCACACCTTGACAGAAACATTTCCATGTCTAAATAAAGATGGAACTTTATTTAAATGAAGGCAACCCCACCTACACACAAAAAAAACAGTCAGAGGTTTCATACAGAGCCGTTCACTGTTTGTGTACGTATGATTAAGTGTGTGTGCATTAGGTGGTTGCATGTAAACCGTGTAATGACTGAACATGCAAACAGTGTCAGGCGATGCGGTGAAAAATAAATATAGCACAGAGAAAGGTGTGTTAAAAAAAGAAAAGGTAGTTAGCACACGTCTGTACTCTTATTGTTTTTATGGAATGGAAGATAAAAAAAAAGGGGGGATATTTAACCTATAGCTAACCAAAATACCCCCGGAAAAACCAAGGGCAAAGAGCCTGCAACCTCAGACAACCAAACAACCTCAGCTGGCCTGCAAACTAGCTGCGTTACAACAAACAAACTAAAGCAAACAAAACTGCCGAAACACACCGACGCAGCCCCGAGAGTCAGGACAGGAGGAGATCTGCAGTTTCTCTGCAGGTCTGAAAGAGAGCAGTGTGTCAGAGGGGGTTAATAAGGCTTCACCTGGCGCCAGTGGCTTCCAGTGCTACCTCTGTGTGTGTGTGTGTGTGTGTGTGTGTGTGTGTGTGTGTGTGTGTGTGTGTGTGTGTCTACATTACCCCTAAGACCGTTGACAGTTGAGGTTGGAG
This sequence comes from Seriola lalandi dorsalis, assembly GCF_002814215.2. Lineage (NCBI taxonomy): Eukaryota > Metazoa > Chordata > Actinopteri > Carangiformes > Carangidae > Seriola > Seriola lalandi. The sequence goes on along the minus strand of NW_019524835.1, from coordinate 296,003 downwards.
CAGGTAAACTGACCCGGCATAGAATAAGCTCTATATTGTAATATGGACTGTCACCGTGCAACTAGAAGAATTTCCTTTGCGAGTATTTGTTCCTCCCATTTCAGACTTTAATTCATAATTCAGTTAAAGCTACAATATGCAAAGTCTGGAGACCAAGTTAGCGCTAGCATCAGAGTCAACCCTTTGAGTCTGCCATAGTGATGTCTTCCAGCAGCTAATATTAGCTTGAAGCCTCGGTGGGAGATGAGCAGTAGACCAGAAGCACATGAATTGAAAGCCGTGAGATCCCACTCCTGACTCACTCAGAACATTTAGAGGAGAATATCTTGAGTCCGGGTCAGAGAAGCCTTTGACAGCTCTCCATGCAAGATACAGCTGCCAAGAAAAAGTTTTGGGAAACCTTGTGGAATCGCCTGGTTTTCTGTATTAACTAGACATAAAATGTGATCTGAGCTCCATCCAAGTAACAAATGTAGACAAACACAATGTGCTTCAGCACACGCTAATGTTTCAATCATAATAATATAATAATAAGAAGAAGAATAAATGCTCAAAAGCCACACTACAGTAGAAAATACTGTCACTTATATTAAATAATAAGCAATAATTTTCCCTTTTCAAGGTATTTGTGCAGGTGTCATGACGCACAGCCGCCATAGAAGACATAGTATCATTAGTTAAACACTTGTGGTGGACTGTGGAGTTACCAGGTATATAATACGCTTTACTCTTCTAAGAGCCAAGTATCTTAGGACAACCTTTAAAAAAAATGAAATCTCTCCTCACATTTTCCTGCGTTTTTGTTTAACTGCTGCTGCTCTTGTGCTCCATTTAAAATATGAACTGCATAGACGATGTAATTAAGACCATGGCTCCTTTTAGCCATTGGAATCTGGAAGCAAAGCGTCACTGAATTGCTCAATTATATTTCGATTTTTCTTTATTGTAAACTGTCATTGAAAGGCTCCACGTACCCAAGAGTTTCCCTTACCACTGCATAATTATAGCAAGTGACTCTGCGTTAAAGAATTATACTCATTTAGCCTGGTTTCAGTGAGCACATTGAATGTCCTCTGCTGTTTGATATTTTTCTACATTAGGAAGATTAAATTCAATATTTGTCGGTCGGACCACCACTTTCATCCAGACTGAAATATCTCAACCATTATAGGGTTTATTTTTTTCTTCATCCATGAATCCTGCTGGTTTTAGTGAGCCTCTGTCTGTATCTCTAGTGCCATCAGCAGGTCAAACTTCTCACTTCTTCTGTGAAATCAATATTTATTTGTCGGATTGGCACCAAATTTTGTACAAATATTCCTCTTTCTCAGACCATTAATCCTTATAACGTTTCCTCTTGGCAAGACTGCTACGTAAACAGCTGTTAACGCTAACGGTGGCTATGTAGCAATAGCAAAACTAACATGTAGCTCCTTTACGAGGATGAACTCTAAAAAGTGTAATCTACTGTGTTTAGTGTTAATTAGCAAATGTTAGCATGCTGACACCCTGAACAGAAGCGTGTTAGCATTCTGTACTTAGGCACTGTGATGCTATCACTCACAGCTGCTAGCATGGTTGAATTATAAAAATATATACAGGTATTTCATATCAGGACAAAATATTTGCTACTGTTCATGTCCGATAATTAATGTTACCTATTAAAATAGTTCTATTTGGTCATAGTGCGTAACGTTTAAAAGCACAAAGTACTGACTGCAGCTGAAACTGAAAACAATATATGTTTTCACTGCCAAGGCGAAAATTCGCTGGCATGATATGAAATGTTTCTGTTGTATTAAATTCCTTATATTTCATGGTCCTCATCATCATTTGGCCTTTAACCCCTTAAAACAAATATACACGTGGTCCACCATCATATTCTGGATATGCACAGTGGTGAGGTTCAACCAAAGATGGGTTTTCCCTGTTTAGGATATTTTGTGATTAATTGTCAGATGTGGCAGATTTATTTGCACACAGTTGACATAATAAATGTGTACAGTGGATAAGAGTTACTGTATCTAATTTTTCAGTTTGAGAACCATTGGTCTATTGCTCTACATGGCATTAGCAATGCTAAAATTGTTCTGACCATGGGAACTGAAAACGCGGGAATAAATCAGATTTACAACGCATAGTACCAAAGAACCAAATGAAAAATTTTCCCTAACTACATGAAAAGTGTGGATTTTATATTTTCTTCCATAAATCACACACATTATAATCCCAAACTGAACTAGCTATCCAGTCCCACAGGAGCCAGTGTATTACAGTCTGTGAGGCATTTCCATTATATTAAAGACTGTGTGAGTCGTATATTGTATTCTTGATGTGTGTCAGTTCCAGTCATCCAGTTCCATAGGAGCCAGTGTATTCCTGTCTATATTAATTACAGACGATGGCCCTCCTCCCCCTGCGGCTTGCTAACACAGAGCAGTGTGGGTCAGAGTGGTTGAGCATCCCACAGGGGGAAAAACAAACACTAGATTTGCACAACCTTGCGCTCTGTGTGAGAGGCTGATTTATTGAAACCCTCGACAGCGGTTACTGTAATGTGTTGCCCTGGTGTGGTTAGCCTGATGTGAGTTCATTGCCGTCTTGTCATCAGTCAGTAGACAAAGCCAAGGCTCAGTGTTTTTGTATATCTGGATCAGTCTTCGATATTCAGTTTTTCAAAAGAAAACAGGCCTTTGGGAAATTTAGAAACTAGTCTTTCGGAGAATTAATTTACTTCTGCTGGTGATGCAGCCTCAGGAATAACTTGTACTGCAAGTGTCATCTGAACTTGATACTGACACAGAACTGGATAGTTTTGTTGAAATCTTTGGCTCTGAGAGTTCATTGATGTGGTGTTGCTGCACTTTCTCAGAGGTCAGCAAAACAGCCTTGAGATTTCATGTTGAGAAAATTTCAAATTCTCTTATTTTCTGGTCACTGCTCATGATAACCACTCTCTTTTCTCCTTCACCGTTGCATCTGGAAATGTCAAATGCATAATTGTGCACCGGAGGATTTTTCCCAAGAAAGAAGAGCCAAGTACGTTAAGTGTTCTACCCAGAAAATGTAAATGCTCTCATGAAAAGTATGTATATTGGTATGTTAACAATGGGTCAGATGACACAGCCACAGAGAATTATGATCCAGCTCTGCAGTTCCCCTCAGCTGTATGGCGTGTTCTCGGGGGAGTTTAAGCTTTCGGCTCAAGAGCGAGCAAAAAAATTTGAAAACTGCCCTAAGTGATGTCACTTGAGTCAGCATTTGTTGAGGCTGAAGACTACAAGTCTGAAACCTGAATACCCGAATCTTTGAATGAAATGTTGGCTGTTGAGTTGCACTGTGGGTAATTCAGGTGACAGGTAGAAAAGAAAAAAAAAATGCAGGAAATATTGCTTCGATTTTGAGTCTTTCTGATGCTTTTCTTGGCCAGTCTTGTCATATGAAATCTGAAGTCTCAATTCATGGCAACACGATAAAGAAAGCTCAAAAAGCTACCAGCAGTTAAGGCAGACAGAAAGCAAGGCTCAGCGGCTCAGCGGCTGATGAAAACATTAGTCACTTTAATTAGTTTATGGATGGAGAACAGGACATCTAGAAGGATTATGTACTGCAACAGGCTAACTCAATAGCACAACAGTTCAGAGAAACCAGTGCACTGCAACGACACACATTGTGTACTTTAAATACACAGACATAACACACACATAACACACACCTCGTAGTGGTAGTCCATGCAGGTGAGGTCTCTCCAGCATTTGTCCCCTCTGATTTTAATGAGACCCTAGAAAAGACAAAATAATAATAATATAATAAACTTTAAGTGTTTTACACAAAGAAATAAAACCAGACAAGGTAAACATGAGCACAGAGGAAGCAAAAACATAAGAATTTAGATGAAAGAACACACACACACACATCTGTTGAAAGCTTGCACCACATTTCGAATTAGCTCACAAAATGTCAGAGAGAGGATTTTCCCATCTTAAAAGAGAAAATAAAACTCAATCAGGACCGAAAAATACAGAGAAATGTGTCTCGGCCCTGTGCCTGTTCTTCACCAAACGAACCAAATGAAGTAAATAGTGCGTTATCAAGGACACGAGATTGTCAATACTGATACATTAGCCCATCATGTGGTTGGCATGGAATGTGGAATGAATCGGCCGCTAACCTCTCTAACCAGATTTGGAAAAAAACAGGACATTTCATACTGATAATGAGCTTGGCTGTTGGCTGCAGCTGCTGGCTGTTGAGGTGCTGCAGCCAAAGATGCTGCGGATAATCTAATTCAATCATGAGATCCTGAAATGTCATCAATTAAAACCTGATATCCAGACCTCTGCCATAAACAGAGGCGTCTGCCAGTTGTCCAGAGCCCCGGGGAGAGAATACCTGTGTGAATCCAACAGGTTTCCTTGAGGAGAACCACTAGACAAGCACCAGCAGTTTAAACTGAGAGTTTTAACAGATATATTTCTGCACAATTATGATCCAGCTTTTTTTTTTGCCCTGCCCCTATGTGAACATGGCTAATTGTATTCAGTGTTCATGAAGCACTAAAACCAAATTAGCGACACTTTTTGTATCTTATCGCCTGATTACCTTCACAATCAGCTGCTGCTGTAAACAAGCTGCTGCAGCTCGAATTAAAAAAAGCATCCGAGCAGCTTAATGTCCCACCACAACGTGTTATATTAACCATACCCAGCTATGCCAATGGGACAACAATAAAGGTAATCAATGTCAACATGCTTGATTAGCATAACATATGACCATCTAACGTTTCTCTTTGTTTTTGCAGCCAAAAACCAAAAATCTGCTCTTTCAAGTTCAGTACAGATGTGCGGGACATGCAGGAAAAGCCAGTGAGACCGAGTTTGGTATCGCTACTTTTCCATACACAATGCAGTGAGTACTGTAAGCACGTTGGCTGCAAATTCTATGTTGTATATTCTATGTAAAGTCTATGATATTTGAATGCGAGTTTGTCGTCTATCCAAATACCAAGGTAAAGATATTCTGTAACCCTCTCAGTGATGGATCTTTTTTTTTACAGTGGAAACAGCGACAGACAATGAGCAGACAATATACAATATAATATAAAAAAATGTGCAAATGATTTTCAAAAGTGTTTGACAATTTGTGGGTAGTTTATATTGTTTACAAAATCATGTCCATGTCCAATCCACAAACAAACACCAAACTATATATATATATATATTTATATGATATGAGGAAATCTGACTGTGAAAAATCACTTTAAAAATATTTTAAAATGTTAATTACTGTCTTGTCTCAGGGTGACAAGCTGTTTATTTCTTGTGCTAAAAAAAACAAAAGGACACACAGAACGTCCGGGTTTCCCAGCAGCATATACAGTATATTTATTTGCATAGGAAACTTTGTCAGATCTACGGCCCTGAAGTTAAATATACGGTACATATGCAAAATACTGATATTTTTTCAAGTCGTGTTGTAAAAACAGTTTTACATTTGTTTAGAGAGAAGCCTGAGAGAGGAGATGTAAAACTACACAGATGGTTTTTGGTTCTTAAAACCACAAATAAATCTTTTTCTTCTCGACACTTCAAATAAAACAGCAGAAAAGTAAAGTGCAATATACGGGACCTTTAATGTTTCATACCGAACAGTTGCAGCATGCACCGTGCAGTCGGGACAAAATAAAGGGGCATAACTTTACATCAGAGATTAAACCATGTCAGCAGTAACCAGTGTGACAACTTGGGACATTTCTTAGTCACGCTCTAAAAATACAATCATTTCACTCATGTCCTATGACTGACGGGTCCTTTGAAGTGCACGCTGAGCCAAATCGTCCTCACAGGCAGGAACTCTTTCACAGCAGTCACAGAGCTACGGTGAACCACAGGCGGTCGGGCAGGCAAACGACTGTGACCAGGGCAGATCAAACACTGAAGGACTGTTTTGCCAGTGGTCACCGAGTCCTTGCTCTGCTCCAGCACCGCAGTTTCAAACAATGAGATCTCTGCCATCATAACCTCATGAACTAACTAATGGTGATCAGTTCACCTTCCAGTTAAGCGTATACTTGTGGTATCAATAGTTCAAAATAATCCAAAAACACGCCATAATTCACTGATAAAACATTACATTTCTACAATGAATGATTCTGTAACAATCAGAGCAGATGAAGCGTTTCCAAACAGGGAGTGTGTAACGTCTGACAAAGCTCATCAGGGCATAGTGAGAGAAGTCAGGTCTTTTCAGCTGAGAACCCCTCGGAGCGACCTGGAGCTGAGGTGCGACCCCTGGGCTGCAGCTCCCTTCATGGTCTTAATAGGAAAAACCCCACTGTTGGATTTCCAAATACTGGCAGGGTTTTATAGCAAAGCGCAGCTCCAAAAGTAACGGTCTAAAATCAGGAGGACAAACACTGGAATATCCCGGGGAATTATGCTGTTGAGAAATAGTTTCATTTCTTCACACTGGCTCGCTGGATGTATCCAGGTGTGTATATGTGTGTGTATGTAGTGAACATGCCTTTCTGCTTGAATTTACAGTATTTGCTTCCTTCCTAGACAGAAATATCCATGTCTCCCCACAGGAAATGTGTTAGTCAAGGTGCTGCTGGCAGTAAAGGGGTTTCAGGAATGGGAGAGCCCCTGAGTAAATTCCATTTGATTAGTTTTTATTGTGTTTGACAAGTTCAATAACCGCTACGAGAAGTTCTATGAAGAGAAAAAGTCGATAAAAAGTTATTGGTTTGCAAAAGCATGAAGGAAACGTTTATTAAATAATAAAAATACTTTTAAATATTGGATAATAGAAGCTGTAAAGCATCACTCCTTTTTGTGTTTTCTGTCCTATAGGTTATTTTCCTCACTTTAAGGCGTCCACACACTGACTCGTTGGAGTTGCAGGAACCATTCTATATATTAGTAAAATGTTTTACTCACAGCTCCCAGCATGATGCGGACAATGAGCCACCTGAAGGTCCAGATGCAAATGAGTGAGGGGGGGCAGCGGCGGGGGACCTGGGACAGAGTCCAAACTGGACACAAGAAAATGGCCAGGAAGCCCGTCTCCAGCAGCTGGCTCTCCCACCCTGGACAAATCATCACAATGTTGAAACGTCAAGTTCTTTTCTTAAGGTTCAACGGGTCATAGAAGAACAGACAGCGCTAAATTCAACAGGCCACACAGGTTATAACAAAAGGACAGACTGCAGTGCGTTAGAGCAGCGCTTCTCAAAGTGGAATCCCCAGGGGTCCCTGAAGGGGTTCCTGGGGGGTCCCCAGCAAAAAGGGGAAAAATTAATTTTCACTATAATTCCATCCATAAGTAACACAATAACAGGATGTATGACTATTTTGGTCACAGGTTTGTGTAATAAAACACCTCAAAGCAAAAATGATCTTATCAAATGGGGGGTCCTTGATGTGAGAGTTTGAGAAGCGCTGCTTTAGAGGAAGCCAGGGGGGTGAACGATGGACAGATCCACTATAATCTACTATAGCTTATAAATATACTATATCTTATAAATCTTTTTTTAAAGACTCACTTTTAGTTATTGACTGTTGTTTTTATTCTGTTTTAGTTTGATTTTATTATTTGTATTTCTGTCTTTATTGTAAAGCAATTTGTAACTTTGTTTTTGAAAGGTGCTATATAAATAAAGTTATTCTCATCTTTATCATTATTATTATCATTGTAAAAACTAGTGTATAAACTGCTCTTTCCATGTATTGTTGTCATATATATATATATATATATATATAAATATAAATAATGTAAACAGCCTCATTTTGTCATTTTTATACAAAATCTTTTCTTGGTGTAGATTAAGACACATTAACCAACAGTGTTAGTCGTGCTTACTTACTAATTTATTTTAAACATATGATGAGAATGGCCTTCGTTTAGCATGTATTTAGTGATGAACTGTGAAGTGCTGGATGAACTGAAAATCGATGACGACAATAGCTGAAAATCAGGGGGGGGGGGAATCACCAAAATAAATGCAAATCATGCTGAGGAGTATTTGAATGTCTGAAGCAATTTCATGGTGATCCATTCAACAGTTGTTGGGATATTTAAGTGTGGACCAAAGTGGCCCAGCTGACCCACGGACCGGCGCTGCTATTCCTAGAACAACGTTGCTAGCAGGACTGAAAAAAATCCAATATAATTTGATTATATTCAAGTTTACCTTACTAAATGCCATATTGCAGCTCTGAATTTTTTCAAGCGAGTGAAAACAGTGTCTGCCACTAATGACGCAAACAGCACAAACCTCTGGCCTCTGGTTTGCAGTCTAGACTTGGGAACAATTGGAGGAGCTCAGTCTGCAGACTTAAAGTTGCACTGTCAGCCATAGGGTGATAATAGGTCCAAAAGAAAAGAGGGAGTGAGGGAGAAAGACAGTGTGAGTGAGAGAAAAAGAAAAAAAAAAATGTTTTTAAAAAAGAGAAATAGAAGCCGCAGCTCCCAACCACAGACATCAGCCTGGCGTCTCCGACTACAAAGTGTCATTAACCAGTCAGAGAGCTGCCACTGACCTCGCCACTTATCTGGGCCAGAGCCCTGCATGTAGCCTCCTATTTATACTTTCTTACTTCTTTCCTCTCCGTCCTCCCTCGCTACTGTTACATTTGTGACGGTGTACTGGGTTCACCGAGTTAGGGGCTAATGTACTGTACGTCAATAAACCTTAATTCTGTCAGTGACTGGGTTTTAACCCAATAACTGGCTGTAAACAGTTCGGGAAACAATCACGAGAAAGCTGGTGGAGAGATACAGAAGTATAAGTAGAGTAGTTTTATGAGCTGTGATTATATTGTATTATGGTTATGATCCATGACTCTACGTCTGCATGATTCCCAAGGATAAAACAATTTACGATCTTTTCATTCTTTGGGATCAATTCTCACCAGAATCACACTGAGTGCCCATTTCAACCCTCTCTGAATGAAATAATAGAATTGGCTAAACGTCTCTTTACAAATATGTTCATTTCTACTCCAAAAAAAACGTCATGAGTGTCCTCACGGTTACGGTAACACCGCTCCTCCAGACACATATGGAATGACGGTGTTAGCCGATGAGCGACCACCCGCAGTGTCGATGTTCTTCATGGATCTCGTGGTTGTTTTCACAACGGTCCAGTCAGGGTCTCCACAAGCTTTAAGTGCTTCCTGCGGGTTTTTTGTGTTCCTGGACACTTGTCGGCACGTTGTCAGCTCGCTGTTGCTGGGGTTCTGATAGCTCCTAGATCGTCTTCCCAGGCCGTTTCCTGTAAACTTTTAAGTTGATTGAGCGAATTGGGATTTACAGAGTTGGAAGTCTTGCAGTTTGCATTCTTCTTTTCTTCCATCTCTTCATACTTCGACTTTGTCTTCATACTAATTCAAGGCAGCAACGCAGTTCAGCTTCGGTTTGTGCAGGAGCAGCAAATCCCACTGCGGTTTCTAGTTATCAATAACACCAACAAGTGTTTATGTAGCACCAAATTATCACACATATATGAACACTGGCCAGGTGTCATCAAACGCACCACAAGTCTCAGTCGTGGTGACTACAGTACTAGTAAAACTTAACTTAACTTTTCTTTTAATTGACCCGGTTTCAAGCCTCTGGTCATCTTTGAGAGAGGCAGGTCTAAAGTATGCATGTATGAGATTGAGGGACTTTATCACACGACTTTCACTATAAACAAACTGAAACGGTGTCCAAACCTGTGAGTGTTTCACATAAATGTTTTGCCTCTGATCCACTTCGTCTAACTGACGAGGAGGATCGAAGAAAGTTCCTGGATTCTGTTTTAAGGCTGAAAACTGTGCGAGTCACTGGGTGTGGATGATGAAGTTCACTTACCGAAGGAATACCTGAGGAAAAGAAAAGAAAACAGAGAGGACAAAGCAAAATAAGAATTCTGATGCATTCTTTAACATTATCAAATAGCTAGAATGAACTAAATGTAAAGGTTATTTTCTTTATTATTATCAGTATCATTATTATTATTATTATTATTATTTTCTTCTTTATTTAACTTGGAAGAAGCAGAACAAGCTGAAAACGCAACTAACGATACTTTCATCACTGAGTCATCTGATGATTTATTTTTCCAAAGTAACTGATTCATTGTCTTGTGTGTGAAATGACAACTTCCCATAACCCCAACTGACACTTTCAAAGTGTTTTGTGCAACCAAGTCCCACAACCCAAAGCTGTTCACTTTACAATGACGAATGAAGAAAAACAGCGGCTTTTTTTTTTTTTACTATTGATTATGCTCTAACTATAAAACTATAAAACTCGTTCTGAACTTGTAAATAAAAGTATAAAAGCATAAAATAAAGTTAAATTAATGTATTATACAATTATGGCCATGATGTTTGAAAACATGAGCAGAGGACTCCGACTCTTTTAATGCACTACTCTAAAGGAGAAGAATAAAATTGCTGGAATTAACTACATTTGACTAAATCTGTCCCTCCCAGACTCACCACAGCTGCCCCACGTTGACCAGCGAGTGGTAAAGCAGCCACAGCGTCACCATGATCATCATATTGGCCATTCCTGTCACCAGCACGAACGCCGACAGAGCCATCCCCACCAGGGCGATGCCGTCCAGGTTGGCGTCCATGTCGCCCCAGTCCAAGAACCAGAGGATGGACGGCGTATAGGCCAAGGCGGCCAGGCCTATCTTTCCCCCGACGTAGCGCTTGACACTGTTGAGGTAGTTCTTGCAGGGCATCAAACCGTGCTCACCGATCAGCTGCTTGTTCTGGTTGTAAGCAACGCCGAACGCCACCACTACAGAAGAAGATGATGGAGACACAAACAAATACACTGAACTTTTTAAGTCTCAATTTTATCCTAAATGGAAAGTGCTATGAAGATGAACACTGTATTTTTGTTACCCTTATTTTGAAAGGTCTTTTGCATCAGCAGGAATTTTAATTAACAGCAGCAAAAAACAAATTACACAAGTGAGAGTTGTCTTCACATTTTAAAATTGCTTGGTTTGGGCACAGGACTTTGACAGGGATGTGTGTGTGTTCACCTCTTGTGATTGTGAAATCAGGCAAACACCAAGATCTGAAGAGCAAAACATACTGTGGCCCTGAGAGCTCAATGTGCAGTGCAGCAGGGTTTCTGTATTTGTTTGTGTTGTGTTCATTTACAGCCCAGGTGTTGTCAAACTGATGAAGATGTTTTCCTGAATTTTGTTTGTGTTTTCTTCAGCTGCAGAGCTTTTGAGCTCTCAGGGCCACCGTAAAAAAACACCTGGTCTGTGTTCCACACCACACACCTGTGCTCATGCTGTTTTTGCTGTGTCTGAAAAACTGAACTGGACCACCGCTCAGGTTTCTGAACGTCACTCAGTTTGTGATAATTTGATCAAACACAACTTTATTTACAATATAAACTAAAATATCAAATGCATACAGACGCGCAGTTTAATGCCACATCTGTTTCTGACTGTATTGCAAAGTATTTCTTAAATGAGAAGTTGAGGACACTTACAGTAAATAAAGGCGACGGAGCGCAGCAGCACGATCCGGGTGAGCCAGTAAGTCCCGGTCTGTAGAGACTCGGGTCTCTTTCCGGTCTCTGTGTCTTTGCCGGTGTCTGCTCCATGTTGTCTACAGCTGTCAGCGGACTCTGTCTCTGTCTTTCTGCTGTCGACACGTCTTTTCCTCACAGAGCTCTCTGAACTGCCGCTGCTGGCCGCCATGTTCATCGAGGTGACGGTCACGTGACTTAACAGACGCGGAAGTCATTTTTTCAATTTTGATTATTTTATTATTATATTTATTATTAGTAGTAGTAGTATTGTTGTTGTTATATATATATAATATTAATATTATTATATTTTATTTTTTCTTAATGTAAGCACAAAAGAGAAATGCAATGTTACCAAGACTCAATAATGAAAACTGAATGAATATCATCATTATTATTATTATTATTATTATCATTAGTAGTAGTAGTAGCCTAGTAGTAGTAGCAGTAGCCTTATACTTTGATTATTATTATCATTATTATCAATACTACTACTAATGATAGTACAATACAATAAATAAATAGGATGATGCAGTATTGAAATGTGTGATGCACTGGTGTGTATTGTGTATATTGTATTAATTAGTGTATATTTGGTATATTTTTGTTGTATATTTCCATAGATGTTTATTCTATAGATGTTTATTTTTCTGCTGTGGTAAATGAATTTCCCAGTTGTAGGATAAATAAAGTTAATCTAATCTAATCTAATCTAATCTAATCTAACACTTTAACTGAGGGAATTTGCTTTCAATAAAGAATAAAATAATCATTTAATCATATATTATATCATCGGGTGGGTTTTTACTCATGCATTAATGTGAAAGCAGTATTTTAGTATTATAATTGCTCATTGTTGAGCTAAACTGAAGCACATATTTATATTGGTGGGCAGTTTAATGGATAACAATAGTCTGTATCATCTTTTGTATATCTAATATCAAAATAGTTACTGGTGTCAGATAAATGTTGGATGTGGATTAAAGAGTGCATTTGTCCCTCAAATGCAGCATAAATGGAAATCCTCTCGTAAAGAATATTATTTTCTGCCTCTGAACTTGGACAAATCAAATCCAGCCATAACTTTTATTGAGCAGACTAGGCTTCTATCCAAAGCATCATAAAAATTTTAAAGTTTTAAATTCTAAATCTGATATTAACTACTAACAACTCTGCCTCCTCCTACTTCTTCTTGCCAAACTAGGAGGTACTCTTCTGGTAAAACTTTGCACAAGCCAATAGCATACGAGGGGTGGAGAGGTGCAAGTTCTAAAGAGCGTTAAAGAGCTAAAAAAGAAAATAGTGGCTCGTCAAACTCTGTCTCGCTTTGGAAGAGGGTGTGGAAAGGAATGGCAAGTTCAAGACAAGAAATGTGGGATTTTACTTGACTTCGTGGTGAAACAGTCATCCTGCAGAGCCGTGCGCCTTTACGCACGGAATTTCGGCGACGGTAAATTCTTGCAGCTTTTTTACTGGGCAAACATGACAGAAGAGATCAAGTCATTGACGGAGCATCCATGCAGTCCAGTGGGCAGCGACAGCTCCATGTCCCCGCATGGTTCGGATTCAGAGTCTCTAGTTTCTCCGGCAGGGTCGGACGCACAAGGGACTGCGTCTGGTAATACGCATAAGGTTGAGAGCAGCACGGAGGATGAGCGCTTCCCAGCCTGCATTCGCGACGCGGTGTCACAGGTGCTGAAAGGTTACGACTGGTCGCTGGTACCGATGCCCAGTCAAGGGGAGAGAGGGCTGAAAAACAAACCTCATGTTAAACGACCGATGAACGCTTTCATGGTTTGGGCGCAGGCAGCGCGCAGGAAGCTGGCGGACCAGTATCCTCATCTGCACAACGCTGAGCTCAGTAAGACGCTGGGTAAACTGTGGCGGTGAGTACTGGAACTCAACTGGAGACTCAAAGTCAGACAATGAGCAGTTAGTAGCCTACTGCATGCAACTCAATTTGAAGACCACCACAGTTTGTGTTTCTACTGCAAAATCCTGGTGAATTTCATTCCAAAATGAGAATGAAAATATGACAACTCCTAAGACAGTATTACTGACGTTATTAAGCACAAAATTAGATCAAGTAATTTGCTGCTGACTTACTGAATTACACAAGTAAAATATTGGTTGTAAAATATAAATCCCCTGTGTAATACATAACATATTAATAAAAGACCAAATGAAAGACGAGTAACATTCTCCCTTACTGGTGGTTGACTATGGTCAGTTGCTAATGCAAGTATGAAGAACATGAAAAAAATAAGTAAGTAGCCTCAATGAATATTTCCTTGTATCTTTACAAAAAAATAACAGTATAGCAAAATAAATCACGTTTGTTTTCTTCAGGCCCAGTATACACCCAGTTCCACGGCCTGACTCTGGCCCATATACAGCATGATTGTAAGATGCTACTTCCACATCTGGACCAATTCTGGTGCACACACAGAAAGTCCTGCATTTAAAATGTTGCTCATGTAAAACTAAGTGTCAGGTCTAGATTAAGTATTAAGTAAAAAGTATTATTAGCAAAATGGACTAAGGCAAGTATTTAAGTGCTGAGTGTTATACCATTATGAATTATATTGTTGGATGATTCTTACAGATGCATCAAGTTGCATTTGTTGTAGCTGGTCAGTGTGGAGGTAATTTGAACTGTGTTACATACTTTTGGGTGGTATGTAGTGGAGTAGAAGTACAAAGAGGCATGAAATGGAAATACTCATATAAAGTACAAATGTTAAGTGCAGTAGCCAACTTGGGTGACCTAGTTATATTCCACTACAGCATATAATATATTTAGAGTAAAATATTATTCCCACAGTGAAATTATAACTTGGCATTATTGACATCAAAAATATGGTGAATGCAAAGTGTAGAAATGTCACCAAAAATAATTCTAATTTATCATTTCCTTTTTTCCATTTTTCAATACTGAATTTAGAAAGAAAAAGTGCTAACGTGTACCCATGTCGGATGCTGGTATTTAAATTAACTTCCAATAATCCAGTAAACCCCCCTCTCCCCTTCAGGCTTCTCTCTGAAACAGAGAAGCGTCCTTTCGTCGAGGAGGCAGAGAGGCTGCGGCTACAGCACAAGAAGGACTACCCAGACTACAAGTACCAGCCTCGGAGACGCAAGAGCACCAAACCGGGTCAAGGGGACTGTGGAGCAGGACTGGTCCAGCAGCAGCAGCATCAACAGGGCTTGTATAAGACAGAGCCTGGGGTGGCCAGGCTGGCTGGAACGGGGGATGTACACCATCATTATCATCCAGACAGGACAGGTGAGACACTGATCACATCCATGTTAATATGGTTTAATACTCTTCTACCCTTTTATGCTTCAGCGTGGGAATATTGATTGGTGCTTTCTTCATTTATGGTTTCCAGGTCAGTCTCATGGACCTCCAACACCTCCCACTACCCCTAAAACCGACCTCCACATAGGAAACAAACATGACGCCCACCGGCTTGTGGACGGCAGCACCGGCTCCGCTCCTCCTCCCAGCCGGCAGAACATTGACTTCAGCAACGTGGACATCTCCGAGCTCAGCACTGACGTCATCAGCACCATCGATGGATTTGACGTCCATGAGTTCGACCAGTACCTGCCTCCCAACAACCACGGCTCCGCTGTTCTAACCCCGCCAGATACCAGCCACACACATAACAACCCCTCTGGATCATTCATCCTACCCAGCATCCACTCCCACAGCATTCCCCCTTGGACTCCCAAAACTTCTGGTGCGTCTTCTACTGGAATGCCACCATCTTCTTCCAGTCGTGACACCCATGGGCCCCATGAGGACACCAGCAACAAACCTCAGATTAAAACTGAGCAGATGAGCCCAGGTCACTACAGCAGCTCCTCCTCCTCCACTCCTCCGCCACCACAACCAGAGTACACCTCCCTCAGCTCGGGTGCCTGCCCTTACCCAAGCTCCTCCACATCTTCCTCCAACCAATCTGACCACACTGACCTTCAGAGCTCCACTTTCTACAGCGCCTTCTCTGGGTACCCTGCCGGTCTGTATCAATACCCGTACTTCCACTCCTCCAGAAGGCCCTACGCCACATCGCTTATCAACAGCCTGGCCTTGGCACCACCTCCGCACAGTCCGCCCTCTGGCTGGGAGCAACCTATCTACAAAACACTCACCAGGCCTTGAAGAAGAGGATACAATAAATTTAGTCAGTTTTCAATTTAGTTTGTGAAGGAGCTTAAAGACAATTTTTGGAGATTTGCTGACATTTTTATCTTATTAAGAATTATTTTTCAAAGGTTTAGACCAGTCTGGATTTGCGAGGGACAGTGCTAGCAGCTGTCAGCCAAATGGCTCATATTGTGCGTCAATGTACTATTAAATTTGTTCATTTTCATGGAAAAAAAATTCTAAAGAACAAAGATTCAGTGTTTTGTCTCTTTACTGGGCAAAAAGGTCTGTGAAATGTCATTTAAACCCTTATGCAGACTAAAACGTTCCATTAAAACTCCACACTAATGAAATTTTGGTGTGTGAGTAGCTCATATGTACAGCAGGGTGTTGCAGATTTAATAGCAGTTTTTCCACACTTAATCTGGCTGGAGTAAAAATAGTTTCCTCACCTTCACCTTCATATTGGTGGGATCAAGGTATTTTTTTTCTTCTTTCTTTTTTAAAAAAAAATATACAGCAGATATGTCAAGGTTCTGCATTTTTCACTACAGATTCTTTAGCTAGCAAGAAAGTTTATGAACCATAGGGACAGAGAGATTGTTTAGCAAATTCCTGAGTTCCTGATTTCATGTTAGCATTCTTGCTGAGAGTTATATGAGAAGATCAATTCCACTCTCCTGCTTGTATATAAAACTACAGCTAGCAGGCAGTTAGCTTGGGCTAGCATCCAGTTATTTCCTGGAGTCTTGTGATAACCTCCTGTAAAACCAAAACCTGCTGCTCTTATGTTTTTGTTTAGTTATGTGTTAAAAAGTCTTATAGCTTACTAATAGGAAGAGCCATGGTAGCTGTTTCCAGTCTTAATGCTAACCACCTCCTGGCTGTTAGCACACAAGTATGAGGGTTTTTTGATTCTCTTTTGTCTCTTGGTAAGAAATTTCCTAAAATATCAAGATATTCAATTTAACAGCAAAAAGATGTTATTGCAAAACAACTTATTTACATAAAGTTGACTGCTTTGTGAGCATAAAACAGAAACAGGATAGAGATAGAAGTACAACCCTTGAAGAACTTAATCGTCTTGTAGTTCTTGTGAGATTTAGTGTTTGACTGTTTCAGTATCCAGAAAAAAGGCCATCAAATGTCATGTAATTATCAAATGTCATTTAGTTTAACTATCCCAGTCACAATACATTTTTCTTTCTCACACATTTAAGGTGACATTAGGTGCAGGGTCCAAAGGGTCAGAATCAATAGATTCGAATCTGATCATATCACTAAAGTATTTTCTCCCCTGGCTGGACTTTTTACTCTTGCTGTTGACCTGTCCCTGACTGCTGCTTCATATTCAGTTTGTTTCCAGTCCAACAGCTGCTCCTGCTGGCTTTCCTGGGAGGGGATTAGCTAATTTCACAGTCCCAGCTCTGGTTGGATTATTGACAGCAGGTCCTGATGGACAGGACAGCTGGACTGGGTTTTCCAGAGGCACTGTAAACGCTTCATCTTATTGATCAAGTCTGATGTTAATGTGTTCTTAAGCTTATCTAAATGGTCGAAAAGAGGAAGTCCTACACTAAAAGGATGTTCTAAACAAATTTTTTTTTTTTAAAGAGCAAATGGTTAGAACATAAGAACACAGAAAATTAAATTAGGGTTATTCTTATAATATTCAAGCAGAAATTTTACCATAACTACCGTAAATGTTTGCTGCATGTGCCAGTGCCTCACTGGCCATATTATCTTCAGAACAAACACGGCGGCTGCTGAGCTGAAGTCCCACCCGCTTTTAAATGCTTCCTGTGCGGGTTCAATCTGGCTGCAGCAGCTCAGTGGCTCACTGTCCGAGCAGTTTACCATGACAACCTGGTTGCCAACGACAACACAGCAGCCAGACAGAAGCAACATTGATTTACCCATAATTCCGTAAGGCCCTGGAGCCAGCATGTGCATGTGGAAGTTTGTGTAAGAGTGGCGAGAACATCAGGTGACATTTACACCAGCAGACCTTTCAGTCCACACTTTGTCCTGCTGTGAGTGTGCAACTCTACACGTCTTTAGTTTCCCTTGCAGTGACTGATGAGCGCCATCTACTGTAATATGGAACAAGTGAACAGCCTCAGGCCTTTAGGAAAGTACTGAAGTGCTGCGTCCTCCATAATGACCATCTGCATATAGTTCCATGAAAAATTAATTTAAAAAGAAATCTAGGATTTTTCAAGTCTGCAGAACTCCTCTGGAGCACCTGAGCACAGCATCTGAAAGATGTTACCTCATTTGGTGCATTGATTATAGTAATGGAGAGCAAGGTGTTTATGTGGGTTGAAATCTGGCTGTTTAGAACATTTTCCTTTAAAAGTATAGGTTAAGTTTGGGAAATATGCCTATTCACTTTCTTGCTGCCAGCTAGATGAAAAGATTGTTACCACTCTCATGACTGTGCATCACAGCAGGTGTGGAAGTAGAGCCACAAGGCAATTAGCCTAGCTTAGCTTAAAGAATGGTGGAAGCAAGGTAAAGTTAATCACTATACCTACCAATACCTCTAAGGCAAAATAATTATCACATATCTTGTTTGTTTAAAATCTTCACTCTGATGATTTCAGTGACAAAAATGTGATCTCCCTTTTAAAGCAACAGAAGAGCGCCATCTGCTGGACAAAAGGGGCATACTGCACTTTCAATACAGAGATGCCCTCACAGTACACACAGAATAAAAAGAACTAATACCATAAGATGTTTTTCATCTGAAATAGTTGGTTATGTAGTCATGAGCATGTAATGATAAGAAATACTTGAGTTTTGGCTTTTAAGCATAATTCTGGTTTATTTCAACTTGGGTCTTAGTTTTATAGCTTTGGCTGTCATTTCTTTCTGAAACCTTGTGCTCATCAAAGTCATTGCTAACAAGGCAAGAAACACAAGGCTAACACAGGCTTGTTATTTATCTGTGTTTCTTGCCATATTTTCATATCTCAGCAATTCACTTGTTTTTGGTATTTTGTCTTGTGTATTTTTGTTGGGTTTTGTGTATTTGTATAAAGGCCATTCAGTAAGGACAGGGATTTCAAAGTAGCGTAGGCTCTGAATGCTATGATGTGACATTTTTCCATACTATATACCCAATATGTCGTCCGTATAAATATAAGCATTAAATCAATAAATCTGCAATAAAATAAAAATAAATAATAATAATAAAAATAATAAATGTTGCAAATCGGAATGATAGCCAACACTATGAAAGTAAGACCCAAGTTTTAATAAACCAAAGTTATCCATTAATCAGCATTCCTTGTGTACTGAAGACACAGACACACTGGTGTTAACACAAATCAGACACTGCCACTTGATTTCAGACTCATCTGTATTGATGTTAAGATTTTTATAATGAAACAACCTATCACCGTGATTTAAGGATCAACACAACAATGTGTCTTCAAAACAAGATGCAAAAAGTAAATAAAACAGTTGTTGAAGTGTTATATAAATTACAATCCTGTCACATTACAATCCTTTAAAGCAGCGATAACTTTCTACGATGACTCAGTATGTTCAACAGTACAAATAAATAAGAGAACAGCTGTCAGATTGAGGTTTGAAAAGAACCCTGTCTGGATGCAGATCAGCCACCTCCAGCTACGTTAACAGCGACGGTGATCACTGAGAGTTTGTGTGTGTTTTTATGCATATTTGTTGTTAACAGCACTTTGTAGATTTGGGTTTAACAGGGTGTCAGTGCCAGAGGTTCAACCTCACAGCGTCCTCAACGAAAATGTCACGACTCCACGCACACAGTAAGCCACTGTCATCAAAACTGTACATTCAATAAATTAACAATGCATTGTCTTTGTTAAGCAACCAGTGAAATGACTAGATTACATAATTACATTAGATTACAGGTAGAATGAACCATTCACAAGATGAAAACCAGGGGAAAGGGGGAGTTGCTGCAGGGGAAAGACCCACATGGCTGAGGAGAGGGGGGTGGTTGGCTTGGTAACGTATAGCACAAGGTTGGTAGGCGCAATAGGGATGACACCACCTACCCTTTGGCCTCAGATCACCAGCATTTGACCCCATGAGGGGCCAAGAGTCCCTTTAGAATTAGAATTTCCTACACATTTATAGAGACAGTACCTCTGTCTCTTTCTTCATCATCTTTTCTCATCATGGCCCATCCCAAAACGCCCACCCGTCCCCCCAACCCCACCCCACCTCGTCCCGCCATGGTCTGTGGTCACACGCAGGGGTTGTCTCTGATCTGACTGAGACTGGCTTTTGGAGTTTTTTTGGAGTTGGTTGTGGTTTTCCCGCAGGCTTCAAGGCTTGTGTTTGAAATGGGCCTCCACTGCAGAGACAGAAACATAAAATGATGTAATGCAGCGATGCAGGTAACAGACTATGGTTTCGACCGGGCTCTTTTTGAGCAGCAATAATGATGCTTTTGCATTAAAGTTACAGAGAGAACCACAAGAAGAAGACAGTTTGACTACAAAAACTGAACTGCAGAATAAATGATTTTCCAAAACTTTTTTTTACCTCCGCCAGGGAGATTATGTTTTCACCTGTGACTGTTTGTTTGTCAGCAGGATTAAGCAAAAACCATTTCACACTAAACTTGGTGGAGGCATGAGGCAGGGGCCAAAGAAGAACCCATTCAATTATTTTTTAAATCATTTTCCATAACATTGCGAGGTAGGGCATTTTTCAACATTTTCATCAGTTTCCTAGAAAATAATGTTTGGATCTTGATGTAATAAAAAATCTGACACATTTATGACTTTGTACAATTTGGTGCAGACCCAGACAATAATCCGGACTGCTGTAAGAAAAGATTTGGCCTTGGTATGCACTCTACTGAGTGTCATTTTAGTTACTAAAATGGTCTGATATGGCTTATCTAGTCCCGGTACCTGCATATTCCTGTGGCCTCATTGGTCGATTGATGACCCTCTGGAAGGCCGCTATCCAATCCCGTTGCTCGGCCTCTGTCTCGCAGGCAAACAGGAACTTCCTGTCCGGCGTGACGATGGTGATGCCGTGGTTCCAGTGGTAGCCCTGAGTAGACGCGGGCAAACCGGCCAAGACGGTGTAGCTGTTCTCCTTACTGCCGATGAACACTTCACCACGGGCGTAGGCATCCTGGGAGACGAGGGACACAGGGCGAGTATAAGACATGCGGACGCTGAGTAATGGGTCCGAACAAAGTAAAAGGCAGGTCTCTTCTTACCAGAGGGTCTTTAAAATACATGAGTCTCCTGTCATCCATAGTAAACCACCTCTTCTTAAAGCCCTCTGTGTGCTGCAGAAAACAAAAAGAGACTGAAGGTTATGAGGAGAGTATGAGTCGTCATGACAAGTCTAAAGGATGTTTGGCCACTAAAAGAGCATTAAAAATAAAATAAAATTGAAACGCCAGTTTTGGGAACCACTGTATTACACTGGGCCTGCAGACAGTTCGGTCATATTTGGGCATGTGTAACTGTAATCACTGCACAAACCTTTGGGCCTGTTTTCTCCATAAATCCTTCCTTCATGAAGTTTCTGGTCAGTTTGGGCACCAGCTGGAACATAAAGGAAAAGACAAAAGAAATATTAAATAATATTGCTTCTTCTAGCATGGGTATTATTAGTTGTTATATTATCAGATTATTATGCATTTGCTCGACTCCAAGATGGATGTGACATAAATGTGAACCCCAGGAAGGTCATCTATGCATCTATAACAGGAACAAGATAATTCACTAACAAATCGGACGTCCGGTCATCCTCACCTCCTCATCACTTGCTCCAGGAAAAGCCACCTGCAGGTAGTGGAACCTTGCTGCTCTAATAGCATTGAACCAGTCGACCATTTCCTGTTTTAAAAAACAAAATAGAAAGTAAACACCCTCAGTGGCAACATAACCCACAATCACAGTCTAATTCACAGTATTTATTTTGTGCTGCAAGTGAAGAATGTGTTGTTTTTGCAGCTTTTATCCAGCGGTGAAGGTGTCTTTCCTACAGAGTAAGGTGTAGTCAAGAGCATCAGTCCTTGCTGCAGCACAGTCGATAACTCCACCACAGAACAAGAGTGACGGCGACACCGAATGAACCCGATGAACTCGTTCTGACACGGCCTTCAGTAACACGACTCAACCAGCAGAGGGCGCAGTGCTTTCTCTATCTGAGCCTCTCGTTCTCCATTCACCCTCCTGAATCGACATTATTATCTGCCTCTTTCTTCTCTCTAATCTTGTTTTTGATTAACTATGTCCCCATCCCACCCCCCCCTCCACCCCTCTCCGTTTCTCTCTCTATATTAGTCATACAGTAAATCCCAGAGATTTACCCGAACTGTGAGGCAACCATGATTTGTGTCCTCAGTGCTATAGAGCCCCTCAACGAGACACATAGGGCACACACCCACACATCCTCGTTTTACTATATTTGTGGAGACCCATCCAGCCCCTTACCCTGACCTTTGCCATGACAACTGAATGCTTAACCCTAACCACAACCATTCTATGCCCAACCCTAAAACCACATCTGAACCCTGAAACAGCCACTTGAAGTCTGGTTTTCCAGGCTCTCGGTTTTCAGAATCCACAAATATAATAAAACAAAACCCCCCCTCTCAAATAAAGAGGTTCAAAACCAGAACAGTGAGGGTTGAAATGGAGAATGCGGCTTAATGAGGGTTTTTTTCTTTTTATGTCTCATAGTTCTCGCGGCAGTCTTACAATTGCCTAGAAAGGAAATTATGTGTTTTTTTTTTTTTAAGGAAGGTTCCTGGAAAGCACGACATGTCATTTGGTGCTACTTAGAGGAGATGTTTTAAATGACATGAACAGTTGCTGTTTTCTCAGTCATAGCACAGCAATGTGGTTGAATGCAGAAATCAAAAGGTGTCAAGTTTATTGTGAAAATTACGAAATACATTGTTATTTGAAAGCAGGACATGTATGGCGTTGACATTTGGCATCTAAACTCTAACCTCATCGCTGCCCACAAGAAAGCACGGTGCTCAGCACAGCAGGGCAGTGGCGACTGATGATGATAACTTCCCTACTAGGGAAGCGTACATGCTGGGGTGGACTGGGGTTTCTTTTCTTTTTTTGTTTGCTGCACGGATGGCAACAGCGGTGGCAGCCTGTGACACAGCTGACTGACTTCCCTAGCTCAAAGGCTATGTTTCACTAGAGTGGACACGGCCTGAGTTCTATCTAATCTGGATTAAATTCACAACCATTTATGAGAACAAAGACAAAATAATGAGAAAAACTTACAAATGCAGCTGATTTCACAGCAGATATAAAGTGTCGTCTTTATGTAGTAGAACGGCGATGCATTCTCTGTTGCTGTTGGTCTGAGTTTCAGCACATTGGACTTGAAATGAAACAGTGTCTATGAGGTGACTTTCAGCACTTTAACCTCATGTTGCCTCACAGCTTTTTTATTTTTTATTTTTAACATATTCCCCCAATAGTTAAACAGTAAGGCACTTCCTACACTGTTCACAGAATCTAGATGTAGACATCCTCAAATTAAAGTTAAAACTTAGCACTTTAACCTCATAGTCTCTGTCTCCGAGCCGACACAAAATGTGTCACTTTCTAAATACTTTCTGACTGCACTGTAGCTACTGAAGCTGGTTGGAAAAAGCCAAAAGGAGATTAATTATTAAGGGACATTTCCGAGTCCAAGTGCATTTAGTAAAGCAGACAGCATGCATATTATACTGCTATCTCTGTATTAGAGCACTGTATTACGATCTATATGAGAAGCATGTCACTGCATTGTAGAAAACAATTAAGAAGAAAGGAGTATAGTAATTGAATTAACGATTACAGGAATTGAATGAGTGTAAATCGCAGTGTGATAGTGTACCTTAGCATCACTGTGGTAGACAAAGATGTTCCTTGTGCTGTTGTCTTTCAGGTAGGTGATCTGCAAGCCGCAGGGGTTGCCGATCTTGGCCGGCTGGAAGGTGGCATTGAGGGTCTCAATTTTCATCACCGCCTTGGGATCCCTGGCCTTGATGGAGGCAGACATGAACAACAAATAATACATTGCAAAAGTCCCATATTTACCAGTGTTATAGGCCTTAGCCGAAGTGAAATTGTGCCACCTTAACTAAACACAATTCAAAATCAGCTGCATCATCTTGCTTACATCCTGCTTGTTGAAGTATTTTAACGCTCCCTCCCTCTCCGACAGGATGAACTTTCGGCTGAGAAACTGACCATTGTCTCTTCCTCGTTTCCATAGAAACCCCTCTCGGTACCCTGGGCAGAGAGAGAGAGAGAGAGAGAAAAAAAAAAGTATGTGGTTGGGAAGCTGGTATCAAAAACGGCATCAGAGAAGATGAGAGATGAAACACAGGAGGCATTTATGACAGTAATGGTGAGATGTTGTAGCTGCATGGAGCGAGATGATACTTCAGTCAAGCTGAAATCAAACATCATTTGATCTTAATCTCATTTAGAAGAGGAGGAAAAAAAGGGAGACGGTGTGTGAGGGTGAGAAAACACAGCAGAACATTCAAGGAACAAACAGACGTGAGAGGAAAGCATTTAGCATGGGAAGCAGCATGAGACAGCACAGAGAGGGATTTTATTGTCTCTGTACCAAAGAACATCCTTTTCCATGTTAATGATATGCTGCTCCATTTATAGCCTGTAATGTTTTCTTCTTCTTCTTCTTCAGTCTGTTTTGCTAAAAAGCTCTGCCTACACTGCCTCCATTTCTCTCTTCTATTTCTGTCACACTGTCAAGTGTTTTCTTTCTAATCTGGATCTATTTCTGTAGCTTGAATGACAGGAAAATGCAGATCAGTGATCAGCTGGCATCCCAATGAAGTGACTAATTTACATTCATTACATTACCTGATGCTGGGTGTTTTGTAAATGAGTGCTAATTGTCAAATAAACTACAATTTTCGAACCGAAAATGATGAGTATGAGGTGAAAATGGGGCTAATGTGCCCTGAATGATTGTGTAGAGAAGTGTAAAAGAAAAAAATAGGAAGTATTCTGTCATGTACGTTTGTAGCAGAGGAAGCTATGAACGGAAGATTATTCTTATACTCTTATTTTGTTCACCCAAAATACATGATATTATCTCACTTATTGCATTTGAATCTAATGACGCTGGTAGTCTTAGTATTATTTACCCGGGTTTTAAGATTTAAGATTTTTGCCTCCACCCCAAAACAATGCAGGCGGATGGCATTTTATTTGAGTGCTCAAAGGAATGAAAGAAGTCTGCAGCAACATCTCTTTACAGAAACAGTGTCAGTTACTGTGGAAAACCCACAGACCTCACCATCAACAGATCAGGAAGTAGTGGAATGAATAAGAAGCTGACAGCATGCTTAATCAGAACATGTTGTTGAATGACCAAACCCCCCCCCCCCACCAACACCATTCTGATGTCATAACTTTCCAAAACTGACAATTCACACTCACTCCACAACAAGATTAGCCAGCAGTGTGGAGGCGAGAAAGCAGCCAGTTTGAACCTCTCCTTCTCTCTAGCTCTTTTTTTATTCTTTACGTAACTGTTTCTTTCACTTTTCATGTGAGCAAACGAGCGCAACACTATGAACGTCTTCGAGGATTCTGCATGTCCCGCGTCTCTATAACAGCAGCTTTTCACTACGTCTTTGAGTGTGTTTGATTAGAACGGCTTTAAGCACTTTTGATTTCCCAGTGGGGTCAGACGATGCATCACCCTGCTCTCTTTTCCATTCTCCTTATTCACTTCCATAGATTACCTCTATCTTTTTGTCCTCTGCACTCACTTCACTCCATCGTGTGTGTGTGTGTGTGTGTGTGTGTGTGTGTGTGTGTGTGAGCATGCACTTTGTGGCTGTGACTTTCTGACATGAAACATTCACCTACATTGGCATTACCTCATCGATCAATAGCCCTCCCTGTCCCCACCCTCGCCTTCTTCCCTCACACTCTTTTCCCTTCGTCCTATACTTTGCATACATAACATTAGCCGCTGTGGAGGCCACTGAGACTCCCAATAGTCAGTCTCAGCCACCCACCCACACCCCCACACACACACAAAAACCCACACCCACTGCACACAGATGTTATGCACCTCAAAATCAGTGATGTAGTGAGCACGAATGCACAGAGATGACAGAATGACTCATATTATTATACTCTATCTGCTTGTGTGTGTGTGTGTGTGTGTGTGTGTGTGTGTGTGTGTGTGTGTGTGTGTGTCTCCACTGTAACAATAAACGGGTGAGGTCACTGCAAGCCAATCAGAAAACTCCATCTTCAACAAGACGTGAAATGTATACTAGAGTGTACACACACTGCTGGACCCAACACACACAAATATTGTTCACTCACACACACACAGTTTAATGGCAGTTCTATTTTCCGTCAGTGACAATTACAGTGTCACTGCTTGAATATGCTTTTAACTGCAAACATATACAGAACCACTTAGGAGCGGAAGGATGAAAATGAATGTTTGAAAGTCGTCGATGGATGTTTCAGGGTAATTGAATTCCTGCTACTGGCATCCACTGGGACGTTTGTCCAAGGGGGGTTTTCAAGGTTCTGCTTATCGAAGGGTAAACAACGCAAGCCTAACACGACAACAGAACAGCCACTTTTGCTTTATTTTAGATGGTGAAACTCAAGTGTGACAAATATACTGAGCATGATGAGGAAGCTGGTTGTTTCCTATTGTAGCGATATAAGAAGACATTGAGGGTAGCAGAAAGGTGACACCAGTCTTTCTATTCACACACACTGAATCTACTGTGGCCTAGTTGTTTTGTTTTTTAAATAGCTGATAGCAAGTCCTTTCAATGCTTATGCTATCATTAAATATTCAATCCATGTGGCCTTGGTTGATGCTGAGGTGTTACCAGGTCAAAACTTGAGTCTTGATCGGTTTTTCTTAAGTCTGATGTCTTGGGGAGTAAAGTCTCATGTGCTCAGGCTGGTGAGCATTTGGACAGAGACATAATTACAACGCAAAATCATACACTACTTACTCATCCAGCAGTAAAAAGTGTATTTGCTGGTAACAATTTTCAGTCCTAGATCTGGTGCAGGTGTTGACATCAGTAGGAAAATGTATGTGAGACTGACAAAAAAAAAAAGCCCATGCTCATAGTAACAGTCAGTCATGAGTGACAATGGAGTTCTATGGCCAATACAGACAATATTTTTTTTGGTTCTGGGACAGTATCAGCTTGGTCCATGTAAGGGTTAGTTTTGGGGGAATAATATAAGCGATGGGGGTCTTTCTAAGTGAAATAATACAAACATGTCAGTATGAACGTACCTGCAGAATAAGGCTCCTGTTTCTCGATGAACTCAAACTCATTCCTTTCGTACTTGGCTCTGATCCACTGCTCTCTCAGCAGCCTAGAGACATGATGAAAAACACACAGTTAGCTTTCACGTCAACTGTACACCCACCACATGCCACACACACACACACACACACACACACAAACACACAGTTATTTTTCAGTAAGCTGGATACTATACTCTGATACTTTTTACTACACAAAAAGAATATCATGGAGATAAAAAAGCCAGCAAGCAGATAAGCAGATAGTTACCTAGCTCTGATTAAACAGAATGGAAAACACACATTCATATCACACTAAAGCATGAAGACTTCACTGTCACTGCCTTTGCTTTGAATAGTTTCTACCAAAGCTGCATTGAAAAGAAGCAACCTCTTTTTCCTCTACAGTGCGTGGAGAAACAAATGGCAACAGTCTGCACATCACCATGCCAACAGTCTCTCTCACCATTTCCTTCTCTACTTCTTCCAACCTTTCAGCCTCCCCTTCAGGCTCCAAACTGCTTTCATCCTTTCTCTCGCCACACATTTTCTCTTTTTATTGGCTTCTCTCAGAAATAAAAATGACTGTTCTGTCTGCACAAAGAGGTAGAATTTCTTACTCTTGGCAGACATTTCTTTGAATGACACCTTCTGGTGACATTGGGTCTTAAACACTAAACTCTGCTTCTCAGGGGAGAAGGGTGTGTGAACACTACCACAGACCATGGCACAGACACAGAGAAAGACACATCTCTTTCATCTGCGTTTTCTCGATCTTTCTTCTGTTTCTATTCTAATTAAATCCTCCTGGACAGATGCTGACAGAGAGACAGATGGACAACTAAAGTCCTGAATTAAAAAAAAAAAAAAAAAAAAAAAAAAAAAAAAGGTAGAAAAGAATTTAAGAAAAGAAGAAAATTAAAAGATTTTGTTTGGAGGCAGATGGATACTCAAAAATATTTGCTATTAGTATAAAAATAACTATGACTGCACATACTGCAGTTGCCAGATAAAATGCAATTTTAAAGATTTTTTTTTTCCTGTTGTTCACGGTCATAAAAACCTTAAATAATTCACTGTGATTGAAAGTTTATCAGTAAAACACGAAACAGTCCATGGGGCTGTGAGAATATCATTTATACATACAAAGAGGAAGAGAATGTGATATTTTAGGCACTCTACCTGCCCAGCACCAAACTTCAGACAGACGCAGATGGTGATTAACTGGTGAACAAAGTGGAGCATTTAGCAGCTAAAGAGCCAGTTATCTCCCTCAGGAGTAGTTAGAGAGCTGAATCAATCGTGAATGTCAGACTTCCATTCACCAGGTGGCCAGAAATATGACTCTAAATGAAGTGGTGCAGGAATGAGTTAGCATTTTAGCACGTCCGGCGCTAAGTCTGATGGGTTTTTGAATTGGTTTTTGGTTAGGTGACTAAATTAACAAAAGCTCAGGACATTTTCACATTTTTTGCAAACTATTGCTAACTTTGTACGAGGAAAGGGGCTTTTTTAGAAAAGGTAAGAGCTAATTAAAACTACACGCTGAAAGTTTAGTGTTGGTGACACTGAAATCATGCGACCGTGGTGTAGTTCGTTTACAGCCTAACATTAGCTTTTTGCTTCTGGCGATTGTATTTAGGCTTCAAAAATCATATAAGGTGGTGTTCATTTATCTTACCCAACAGAACTCCAATAGTCAATGTAAAAAACACATTGGCTTTTTGTTGACAGAACCATGGTGATGCTAACTTCCGGGTTCGCCTACAAACATACGTCATCCCTACGGCACTCTATGAAAGCTAACTTTGCCCTTTGTTAGGTGTATAACTAGGCAGCTAATAGCTGACACATTTTCCATAACACGTTTATGAGGTGATAATATGTCATGAGTGACGTGAAATTACAATAAATTATAAAACATAACTCATTATAATGAAATATATCTTAAGCTTTTTCGCACTTTTAATGACACCACTCCCAACATAAATCAAGCAATCATTTTGTTTTAATCAAAATTATATAAAAACGTCTACATCTAATGCTTCTGGTTGATAATGTCCATTTAATCCATACCAGCAGCGTCTTTAAGTCGTATCATGAGCTGAACGTTTATGTCTTTCCCTGCTGAGACTCCACACAGGTGTTTCACCTTTCTGTGATTTGTTTTCCCCGGAACACAGCGGTGCGCCAATTTAATACTCAGTCGGAAACAGAAAGTGAAATTTAATTCCGGATCGTCAGTTTCCGACCCTCTTTTGAAA
Source organism: Seriola lalandi dorsalis (assembly GCF_002814215.2). Classification (NCBI taxonomy): domain Eukaryota; kingdom Metazoa; phylum Chordata; class Actinopteri; order Carangiformes; family Carangidae; genus Seriola; species Seriola lalandi. Next base: position 266,717 of record NW_019524835.1, on the reverse strand, counting down.
ATAGTTTTCTTTCCCTTTTTCTTTAACATGAGTTTGAACTGAACACTGTCCTTTCACTGCTGAGCAAACAACGGTTTTTCACAGCGGCCATTTTGACTCGTCATAGTTTGAAAAGCACAGGTGTTGGCATTAACATTATCGATGTTGTCTAACCACAGATTGGAGCCTGCATGTCCCAGTCAAAGTTGTGGGTATGCAAAAGGTCCAATTTAACGGATATTGGTTCAGGATTAAACAAGTTACACTTGATTTTTTTGTATTGAAATCTGCATATCTCACTACACGTTTAATTTGTTTACTAGTAAACAAGTGGATTCTTCTGCATAGCATAGAGGCACATACAGTATTGGCTAATGAGGTGCCTACGTTTCTGTATCTACAGCTCCTAAATTTATATTAACTATATCGTCTTAAAAACTATTCTGTACACCAAAAACACTAGTAGCACGAGGAGTTAGCTCCGTTAGCATAAGCTAACTGCTATCGCTTAGCTAAAGTAGCAAATAGACTAATTCCATTAGCAAAGATGTTCTCTTTTAAGACGACATACATAAACTTCTATAAGTCATATTAGGACTGTTATGATATAAGGTTGCCCCTCCAGTACTTGTGTTTTGGGTGTGACAAAAGAAAGAGCAGGCTACTTACTTGCAGTCAGTGTGTGTAGGTCTGTAGTAGAAAGCAGGAACCTTCTGCTCATATTTGGCCTTGGCTGCATTGTTTCCCATAGCAGCCATTAACTGAAAGGGAGGCAGGACAACACAATCTGGTTATCTACATACTGCTCACAGTCCAATATATACTTCAATGTATTATACTGCAGTTTCCACATTGCTGCATTCGAGATGTCCAGGGTGAATGAGAAGCCAGACAAATTTTATATAACAGCATATTTAACCAGTTCGTTTCGAGGTTTAGGTATTTTATTCTGAAAAACCGTCTCTCAGGTGAAATATTGGAGTGTGAATTTCAGGATTTGTGGACATACCAACATTAAACATTTAAAACATTATAGTAGTAATAATATACAATTTCCAATATTACAGAAAGTGTGCAATTTTTATTAATTCAGAATATTTCTTCTTGTATTGTCACTTTGACTTCAAAATAAGATAAGATAAAAAAAAAAATTAAAAAAAGATAAACATCTTTGTTCCTTACTACAAATTAAATGCAATTAGCAGATCCATATAATAGCAGTCATGACATTTCAAGGGCCTAGAAAATGGTGACAACAAAATAACAAGAGGCAGAAGAAAATAACATTCACTTTGAATAATGTGACAAAAATTGGCTGAAGCAGAGGAAAACTGAGGTATGATAGACCTCGCTCAGTTGACAATGAGTCCCCTGCTTGTCTATGGGATTAATTGTGGAAATGGCTTCACTGCATTGGGACGTGTCTGCCTCCCGCCCGGCGTTCCCTCCATCCTGTGTTTCATCCAATGATAATCCCTGAGCCCAATCCAGCTGGCTGAATCCCTCAACACGCCTCTCTTATCCTCTGAGGGGCTCTGGAAGGGATGCAGCACTGTGGCTTTTTATTGTGAAGGTCACATAACAGCACAAAATGCAGCCAAAAGACAAAGCTCTAAAGAATTCATGGCAATTGCGATATGTGACATATCTGCTGGCAAAAATGTGAAGCATTTGACACCTCAGATGTGACATTTGGAACATGATATCAATACCATCAAAGCAAAAGATCAAGAACCTTTTTTTCAGCCATTTAGCATAACCTCCTCTGCACAATATCCAATTTATTTGGTACGTCTCCCCTTTATGTGAAGTGCTCACTACTTAAAACTGAATCACAAGCATCTACAGAGCATAACATTCAGTTACTGTTCAATAAAATAACCAAATCTTCATGATAACGCGGCATAAATGGCAACACAAATGAGACCACATAAGTCTGATTTTTCCTCTCTACAATGGCATCATATAAAAGGAAGAGCTGGGGCCTCATTTGTCAAAATAAGCATACTCCCACCTTCACACAATAACATCTCATTTACCTCATTTGTTCTACATCCATCTGTACATGAACGTAGAAGCTCATTTAAATATAGAAATGTGCCAAATATTGTCAACCACATCCAAGTGGGCCAAAAAGATAAAGATGAAACATGATGCAACGACACTGAGGTGAAGCTCCGAAGCATTCATCTTACAGACTTCTGGACATTAGTGTCATTTCATGTGTGCTCCTGCATTGTTATTGGTGTTTTTGTACTTTACATTGTGTTGAATGTTTCCACTATTCCCTTACTTTATTTGTTGTCACAGAATTAGCATCTCGTTCGACCAAGAGTGACATAGTGTGCAAATATAATATACAACACCCGCTTTTCATTAACACGTCATAGCTGAGAACACAAACTTTCCACAGTATCAAATCATTTAAAATGAATGGTATCAAAAATGTAGCAGTTCTTTATTAATATAGAATGATTACAAGTGAATGTTCATCAATAGATTATCTGAATCAACAATAAAAAGATGAAGCTTCTCAAAATATAAGAGTTGGGGATTGTCTATCTGTTATTAATGAATTTCTTTGCCTGCAGTTCCAGGCCTGATTAGGAGCAGCTCTAAATGTGTGCACATTCTCAAGCACAAGAAGAAGAAAATGATAAATTGGATTCTATGCATAGAAATGAGCGTATGTACAGTTTAAGAACAAAGTGGTTCATTAATGAGGTCCCTGATTTTAAGCTTTTATTGGTCATTCATAGTGTTCACACTACATTTCCAAAAGAAATTCAACACTACATCCTAGAATATGCAATTATAACGATCACGATTTTCCAACTTTCTTCTACGTGTAAATATGTGCCATCTCATCGTTATTTTTATAAATATGCCCCTAAATTATCTCATATTATTATTTAAATTTTTTTTTTTTTGTAGTGTCACTTTAAAGTGTTTTAACTTCTCCAAACTGTTCTTTTCCATTGTTCTCCTTCACCTCACACTGAAGATAATATTATCCCCTCTGTCTGTAACACTTCCTCAAACCATAAAGACATTTTTTTTTCAGAATAAAATGCTTATCTATTTTCAGAAAAGGTGTTCTCAAGATAGTTCCAAAGACCTGACTTTAAGTCAGTCATCACGTATCAGACACCTTTGGTATGAGCGGGAACTGGAAACATTTTGCAGACGCTTAGTGACGTTTATATTGCTAGTCAACATGAAGGAAGACCCCCTGTGGGACATTTGTGGTAGCTCATTAAACCCATGATGGTCGTACCCTGTATTAGCTAAGTTCAGCTAATGAAGTGAATATTGTGTGTCTGTTCGACAGAAGTGTGTCCTTTGATTGAGGATGTTTTATTGGAATGGGACTGCAACAGCTCCAAAGGTCTCAACAATAAACTCTGGCATCTCAAAATCAACCCTAAACTCTCCCAGTGCTACAATTACATTGGTGGAAATGTAACACGAACCAACACACGAAACCCTCACAGAGCTTTGTTGCAATCCAAACTGTTCATCCATTCGTCTAATTCTCTTGCTTCTGTTTGGGTTTTTATCCCCAAATACCTCCCAACACCCTACTGTATTATTCTTGCATTTTGCTTCATACCACCTCCCCTCTCTCCTCTTTAGTTAAATCTCCATTAAATCCCAATCATTGTCCTCCCACATCTCCAGCCTCCTGGTTTTTTCCGCATCACTCGCGTCAGCATCACCTCCCCACAAAGTCCGTTTTGTCACCCAGTGGTGGCGTTTTAGCGCTGACATGATACATTCAAGGGACAACTTCACACTTCAACTGCAGAGCCAAAGACTCAAATCAGTCTCACCTATGACAAAGTTTTGCATTTCTGTGTTTTGAACAGTTTTTGCACAGAACTCATATTTCCTGTTGACATATTTCTGAAGGGGGTATGTTTGCAAGGCACGCAACAGCTCAGCTTCTTTTCACACCCAGGAGAAAAGTGTACACGGTCTCACTAATGGAATAATACTTTATTGACTAATTCACTTATTTGCTTTCTTGCCCGGAGGTAGATGAGAAGATTGACACCACTCTCCTCTTCAGTAGCTGGTTAGCATGTCCCATTGACCACTTCCTTATGTGAGATATCTTTTATAATGTGACTTCATGTAAAAACCATTAATTGTTTATTTCTGCCACAGTACAAAACTGCTCTAATGACACATATTTTTTTAACTGTGAAAAAAAAAGAGCTTGAGTCTCTGTGGTATGAAATTCTGCTTTTTACCTTTATATGGTGTTTTTGTGAATGAAGTTTGCCCACAAAAGGAATAGAGCCTTGTTGGGTTTTTGTTTATGCTAATGAGCAATGTTCTTCCATGACGCCCATTGTCTAAAATTTAGTCATATCTATTCCAGCAAATATCAAATGACAGCTGTCAACTCAGATAAGGGGAAGTGATGTTTACATTTTTTAATTTTTGATATTTGATATCAATGAAGTTTGGGACGTTGCATTAATCATGTTTATTTGCCATTGCTGCCCTACCTCCACCTCACTGGCATCCCACGTGTCCTGGACAGACTTCACCCGGCTGATGTGGGGGATGCTCCGGTGAAGGAGCGAGCAGGCCTGGCAAACAAACACGCCCAAAGTCAGTGACGCCCAGTCCGGCTCTGCAGGAGAGAGAGAGAGAGAGAGAGAGAGAGGAGAGAAAGAAGGAGAGCCGGGAGGGGGGTGCAGGGGGGGTGAGAAAGAGAGATGACGTAGGGAGAACAAGCATGGGGGTGAAAGGAGAGGATGTGAGTTTGGGGGGAGAGAGAGAGAGAGAGAGGAAGAGAGAGAAAACGAAGGGAGGAAGGAAATGAAATTGGGCAAAGCGATACAGGAGGATGATAGGAAGAGATCGAGGAGAGATAAAAGAGGAGGTGTGAGAAGGTCTTGTCATAAAGGCGCTGCAACAAAGAGAATAGCAGCTCACGGTTCAGGCTATAAATACTGAAAGTGCTGATGCTGGCGCTGTTAGGAGGTAATAGCAGCAAAGTAAATGAAGCAAATATTACAAGGGAGTTTGGTTGAGTGTGTCCCTGCACATCAACGAGAGCAAGGCAGCTAAATATGATTTTGGGGAAATCCTGTTTAGCTTACTGACAGGAAACAGACAGCCTGAGATCTGATCATGTTAGTTACATCACCAGACTCCTAAATACACTGTGATAACATCATCACACATATGCATGTGCATACACCCGAAAACACCACATGCAGTGTTTTATACTTAAAAGGTCCTGGCATGCATGCACACATACACACACATACATATGCATCATCTCTAGACAGACCATTTGTTGCTTAGTGCCAATATGATCATGTGATTACTTTGAATACAGCTCTAGAAAATGACCAGACTCAGCAGACAGCAGGAAAAAAAAAAAAAGAAAAAAAGAGAGAAGAAGTTTTTCTCTGCAACGTGACACAGACGCAGCATCAGAGGGTGTTGAGACAGACGAGGTTTGTCTGAGTCACCGTATCACACAGACCTTGATTGGATGTAATTGACATCGTCAAAGTCAGAGATGCAGTGTGCCAGAGACGGTGTCAGGGAGAGAAAGACAGTGAGCGAGCGCCAGACAGAATGTGCGTAATCAAATGTAAAGCTCAGTCGGCAGAACCAAAGAAACATGTTTAGAGAGCGAGTTGGCAAACTGGTTAGAATAAATAAATAGATACACAATCCTGCTCAAAATGTAAATCACCGTTAGTCGGTCATCTTTGATTATCCATTAATTCTTTTAAGTCATGCATCAAGAAAAAAGGTGAAATATTTGCTTGTTTCAGTTCCTCAAATATGATGAATTCATGTTTGTTTGTCACACTGTTGGTTTTTAGACACATCGTTGGACGTCCACTTACACTTAAATTTTTTAACCATTTTTCTGAAAAATCAATCGGTCAATCAAACCCATAATTAACAGGTGAATCAATTATGTGCATCCTGATTCAGTAAAACCGAAACACTATAAACACATTCTTCTTGTTCACAATGGGGTATTAATAATACTAGAAAGTATAGAGCTAATGGCTAATTATTATTCCATTAGCAACTAATGGCACTCAGTAGAGCACATACCTCCGTCAAGGCCGAACGATCCTCCATGTCTGTCAGCTCCAGATTATTATCTGGATTTTTATCTTGATTTTATCTTGATCAGATCCATTGAGCTCTAAAATGATCCATTGAACTCTAAAATGATAGAACCACAAGATCGGCTTAATGAGGTGACTGTGTAGTCCCTCATAGGTCGACTACTTTTGGTCAGTTATGTTTCTCTGTTATTTCTCTGTTAAGAAACTGCACTTCCTATTTTAAATTTAGCCACGATGTTAAGGACTGGCTCTTAAGCGGTCAGACATGTGAACACTCTTAAATGGTATTAAGCTAACTTGTTTTTGTTTGATATATGTTGTTTTTATATTTGTTTTATGTATCTTTTAATATGTGTTATTTATTAGTCTGACTGATGAACATCTGGTCAATATGTGGTTTTTAGACATCCTGCCAGAGGACTGCAGTTGAAAATTAGCCTGTTGGCTAACACTGGCACATTTACAGAAAGGTTCATTAATGTGCACTGTCCTTTTCAAATAAATAAATAAATGAAATGAAATGTGTTGTTTTTTTTTTTACTTAAAACTCTAATATAAACATTTTTGATAAGAATCCCCTTAATGTGGTTATTTAAGACCTTTAACACCTCAACACCACAACATATTCATGGCCACTAGCGACTGAGAACGCCGTGTCCTCAACAGGCAGCACTCAAAAGTCACCACATTCTCTCTCCATCTCAGTCTCTCTGCAGCTGCCATTTCTCACACAAGGACCCTCAGCGTGGTGCACCAGGACCACGTGAATACACACATGCACGCACACACACACACACACACTCACATAGTGAGAGTGTGTAATACTCAAGGGAGTCACATGAGAGCTACAGGAGAGAGGAGGGTAGAAGAGGGCAAGAAATACTATTCTTGCATTTCTCCGTCCTCTTGAGGCTGGAAAAAGCATAGACGGAGATGCCACAGAGCCTGACTGGGCGTCAGCGGGGGGGGGAGAGGAGAGGGTTCAGATGATGAGGAAGTGATGGAGAGAGGAGGAGAGGTAGGAGGGATACGGTATGAGACATGGACGAGGGAGAGGGAGGAAGTGTGTGGGTTTCTTAATCATGCAGAGAGATGATGTGAGCTCACAAAATCCCCAGAGGGTGTTATGTGGCATCTACGATAATCCCCCTTTGATTTATCTCTTTTAACCAGTGACGAGTCGGCAATATTTTTTTTTTTTTTTTTTTTTTTTACAAATGTCAACTCATCCTTGAATCACTCTGGATTGTGATCAAGCACAAAGCACACACACACACACATACACACACACACACACACACACACACACACACACGCACACACACACAACATGCAGATGCACACACACAGGGGCTTCCTCCTCCACATGTACATAGAAGATGTTTCTCAACAGGATTACTGTGAACAACAGATGCACAGTCGTAGCGAACAGGAGGTGGAAAACTCCTGATGTAGTGTGACTGCTGTGTCTGTGTTTTTTCCTTTTCTTTTTTTTCCTCTCCACAGTGCATAAGCTGTTTGAGGCGTGTTTGTTAAAGAGCTGCGTCCTCGCTCCATCTCCAAGGAATTGTTTAGGAAAAAAAAAAACGTCAAGTTTCTTGCTGTAGTTACAGGGCCTGTTGGGTGGAGAGACAACAGAGCTATTGATCCAACCACACAAGGTTGAAGAAAGAAGTGCCTGTGGCGTTACTGCAGGGCAGATGCAGGGTAAATGAATGAAGGGGCATTTGTACAATAGCAGCCCCTGTGCCTGTGCGTGTTTGCAGGCACTTTTCTGCATCTGCATGAGTTTATTTCTACGTCCGCACACATACACATCAGTCCGTCAGTGGCTGTGTCATGGTGAGAGATAATGACTAAACAGAGGGGCCAGCTGAGGTTGTGACCCTCTCATGTCTCAGCCAAACCCCTCAGGCAACAGCACAGCGATTTATTTCTACAGCAGGAGTTGGTCTTAGATTTTTACTAGAACTAAACTTCAGTTTGACCCTGGCTCTGTTAAAAATGGTAAAAATGGCTTTTGTAAGAACATCATCAAGGTTTACTTCACTTCTAAAAGGCTGACTTCTCACATTAGATGTATAAAGCATTCCCTGAATATGTTGAATCAGTCTATGTGGCTGTGATTTGTGTTTTAAATTCAAACAAACATCCTGGTGTTTACACTCACCAGCATCTGACTGACAAGCTTTCATATAATGTCCCAGGACTAACTCATAAAACTGGACTGCAGATATAAATGAGCGATATAGCTAACTCTAGTCCATGTTGTGCATGGTCCCTGTCAGATAAAGTAATAATATACCCATTAATGGAAATTAAATCAATAACATAATACAGTACACAAAGGTCAAACATACATGCATCAGTTCTTGTTGGTTAAAAACATTGTATGTCTAATTCACTACTCTCTGCCATGGAGACAGCGGATCTATAGGCTACAGATCTATAGATCTACTCGGAAAACGTCATTCAAACGATCCTCTGTGAGCCGGTGATGTCTGTGTCCCAGCTTTCTTCCTGGTTCATCTGTCGAACATCTAGACTAAGGCTCCTGATGAGACATGTCAGTGTTTGTCGCAGCACAATAATCAAGATGTGTAATTGCTTAATATGCCTGTAACCCTTGACTGCAAACAGTTTGTTTACTGAGTGAAAATATTTTTGGGGGGTAAAATGTTTTAAAAAGCACAGACTCACTCCCTCTTCTGCCGGCTGACTGGAAACATGCAGCGTACGTTTCCTCCGTTCTGACACTTCTCACCGACGCGCCGTCCTCCTCTTTTGGCTTTTATTTATGCTCGTATTTGCTGAGGGGGGATTTGTTCTCACAGCAGAATCCTTGTTGCTGCTCAGATTCTTTTAGAGCTCCTTCAAAGACTGAAGCTTTTTCTGGTATAACTGTATAATGTAAGCGCCTCTGAGTGAAGCAGGTTGCTTAAACCGACGGTTTTGTGGCTCGAGGCTTGTTGTTACTAAGTAACCGGCTGGAATATTGAAACTGTCGGAAACCTAAATATAATGATATAATGATTGGAAAGCTCACCAGATACGTCCGATGGCTAAAATTCCCTCGAATCATGGTGGAAAGATGGCTACCAAAGAAATGAAATTTGATTACAATTTAACAAAGCAGAATATAATTGAAAAAAGTGAAATCCTTCCTCATTCCCTTGTTTTTCGTCTCTTTTCTACATTATTATTCCTTCCTTGCATGAAGTAAGGGCTGGATTTGCAGTTATTCCTGTCACTTAGTTTGGGGTCTGAGAGAGTTAACTACTGACGGGGAAATGATGAAGAACTTGAAAAGCAAACCTTGAGTCACTCTGGGTCTTTTGGACAGGAAACTGCACCACTGCTGACAGGAACGATTCCCTCTTCGATTTCGCTTCATGTTTGATACACGGTTGTCGAAGCCACGAATTTAGTTTAGCTTGATCGTCGGTGCAGCTGCCAACAGCAGATGTTGTTCATGGGCTCTGTAATATTTTAGCTAACACTAATCTAACATAGCTTGTTACTGCTATCCAAGGACACTTGTTCAGGTTGTTCTCCCTCTGCTGTAGGAGGCAGAGGTAAGGTCACATTATCCTGTTGAAGGTGTGACAGCTTGCGTTCCCACATCATTACTATTTCCCAAGATGCTCTCGGAAAAGGGAACACACCTGTAGCATACCACCAACTCTTACAGACACAGGTTCAGTGAAAAGAATAACCTTAGGTTGCAATGGGAAATGCAAAAAGCTGTTTTTCTCCAGCTTTCTTTTCAGGAAAGCCGTGGGCCAGCTGAACTTCCTCCTATTTCGTCAGAGTTCCTGCTGTTTTCACTGTTCAACAAACACCTTTTCTCGCCGCTCAGAGGACTGCTGAGGCTTCTCTCCGGAGGGAATAAACTCGTTTGTGCGTCCTTAGCGAAGGGCATAGCCACAACGCTGCTGAGCTATAGAGAAACCCTGCCGTATAAGCTCCCAGCTCAGCCTCTCATCTGAGCACACCAGCAGAGAGAAGATAGGGGGGAGGTGGGGGGGGCGCAAAGGTAAGGAAGGGCAGAGTAAGAATGACTAAGCATAAAAAATGCACAAGCAGTGTTGCCAATTTGTGTGTTTTCAGACCAATTCCAGCAGGCTTCCTGTCAGGTTAATGGATGTTCTATCTGCGATGGTGAGATAAGACAGGGGCGAGGGAGGACAGCCAGGTCACTGCTGATGAAGTGATGGTCCGTCTTTACCCTAACCCTGAAGATTTACAGACAATAAAGGGATTTCGTGTGATGTAATGCGGCAGCCGTATCCTCAGCTTTCCACTGCGTATATAAATATGTAAAACTGGACCCGGATCTAAACATTTAATCACCCATTTATCTGACTGAATTTGTGCCAAGATCATGTCATCTTGTTAGCCACAGCCAAACCATTACAGCGCTTTCTTTTTGTACTCTACGTTCAGTCTTGCTGTCTCTAGTGTGTACAAGGAAAATCTAGCTTTCACAAAACAATGGTGTAAGCTGGCTTAGTGAGGGTCTCAATTATAAAATAATAAGTTTATCAGCACACAAAAGGAAGCGACTATGTACATATGTAAATGAGAACAACTCAATTGTGATTTCAGCTGTATTACAACGCAGTATAGGTGACAGGGGGAGACTGAGCGCAGGTGTAATGGGCCGACGCGCAGCAGAGTAACCGGCTTTGTGTGTAGCTGCCCAGTCAGTCGGCTATGTGGCGGCAAAGTTAAGAAGACACCTTTCTCTTGTCTCTGATTCATCGCAGACGCACGTCAAATAAATAATAAATGTCAACACGGAGAATCATACAGCTGTTGATATTGAAGAGATTTCTCACATTTCACTGTGGACAGAGTTCTTTATTAAAACCACCTGGAAACACAGGTGTGGACAAGTCGTCTTCACAGGAAAACAGTGCTTTGCATATAGGAGTTTTAGTGTTTGTTAGTCGAGATAAGACTATTGCAAAGCATTTCAATTGGTCATTGCTATTCCCCTAACTGGTTATAAACCAGAGGAATAAGAAAATATTGATTTGTGACAGACAGTGGTTCATTTTGTTTTATGTTTAAACCCCCCAACGGCTAGGTATCAGTGTTGTAATCAATCTTAAGCCATTTGACTCCTCCACTTAATGTAAACTGAGACAGGAAGTAGGGTGCACTGCTAGCGTTAGCATTAGCAAACCCAGCTGACTGGTAACATTGACACCGATGGCCGAATCCAAAAGTTAGACCGACTTTGACGATAAAAAAAAGGCACTAAGGAAAATCAACAAAAGCCAAAGCAAACATTCAGGCAACACAGTGAATCTGAGAACATGTTAATTCATTTGCTCAGACTGAACAGAAAGAAGTGCAATGATATTGCATGTTACAGGAACTGTGATGAATGTAAATCCCACTCTTCTGATTGCACTAAAAAGCAAACTTTTTTTACTCACATTTTATGCATATGGTGGAGGGCTCTTTATACTATGACAGTTTTTTAAAAATCGCAATATATCACCTTACTTACAGTATCGCAAGATAACGCGATATATTGACCCGTAACCCCTGTATCATGATACATATGGTATCGGCCAGACTCTTGCCAACACACAGCCCTAGTATACGCATACTAGAAAAAAAGACATCCATCACTTATCAATCATATATCAGACTAGCTTCCTAGTTATCTATCTGTCTTATGTATCAGTCTACAGTATATAGCTGTAGGCCTACACTTCCTGTTACAGCCTACTCAACCATTCTCCTCATGTCCTCCTCAGTAACATTAGATCATTTGTGATAATTTGAGCTCTTGTGAAACTAATATTTTTCCAAAAAAGCCAGTCAGATAAAATCCCGTCCCCATCCAGGACGGAGCCACCGAACCAGCATCAATAATTCATATCTTTGTGGGGTGATGGTTTGGTTGATGGATGGGTATCCTAACAGCTTTTATCTGTGTAGCCAGCTCTTCTGAAAGTTCATGAAATGAGCCAGTTGAGTATGAATGCAAATATGGAAGAAAGCTATTTGAATTCAGCTCAAGTAATTCTGCTGAGTAAGCAGCATCACCAGCAGTTGTGTTTGAAATGCCTTGCTCAAGGGAATCTCAGCACTTGTGTGGGAATAAGAAACACGAGTCACTTCACCAGCTGTGATCTGAGTCAGTCACCCTGTAATTACCTGCTCCTCTGACTGTTCAGCTACTGCTGCCCTCCAGCCAGAACTGTTATACGATATCCCAGATGTTCTTTTGACAGGTGTTGAACACATAACATCTGTCCCTCCTTTGCTTGACAGAGGCTAAATTTGATTGCATGATTACATAGGTGTTAGCGATGTACTAACAATCTCAGCATGGGAATATTCAGAGCCGATGTTTTCTCTCAGCACAGTGGATCACTGCAGAGCAGTTTAGAGAAACAACATAAAACATTTGTCAGAGTCAAATAAAGCTCTGTGGGTTTCGGTCTGTGTGCCATCTTCCCCACATAGGACTACGAGTCTACAGCCAGGACATAAGACACAGCTAATGCTACTACAGCAACATGCTTGCAGTGACAATGCTGATGATTAGCATTTATGATGTCAACCATGTTCAACATCTCATGGTCAAACGGGAATTTAATTGACAATTGACAATCTGACATTCACACCCATTTCACACGGTCATCGGCCAGGGGTGTGGAGGTGAGAAAGGAGCCGAGGTTGGTTTGAACTCCTCTTTCAAGTTCTTTTTTTCAACTATTTCCAGCAATTTCCGCGTTCAGAGCCGAATGCAACACGATGAATATCTTCCAGGAGAGACTGTCTGAAAGTTCACACCTCACAAGAGCTAGCTCAACATCAGACAGATTAAAATGAACTAGTTCAAGTTTGCAGATCACAATTTTGAATTTAGAACTAAGTTCATAGTCCCAAAACACGACTTAGTTCACAATCATTTTTTATGTTTTTTTTTTCTTTTTTTAAATGAGCTATTCTGAGCTAACTTTTATTCAGTAGAACCTCCTCCGAACCATCCACCCCCAGCCCCCAATCACCACCACTTCCCAAACTAAATGATTTACTGTATACTACTATGAAACACCTTTGTCTTAATATAACAGTCAGTTTCCTCTGGTCTGCACCAGGGAAATGGGGCACCACGAACGGGACGCAATGGGTGCCATATTTGGGGGGCCCCACGCACATCCAGAGTGGCCCGTGCCAAACGCGGTAGCCAATCCCCTCCAACCTGCCCTCTGCGTAGCATCGGACGGCAAGCTTGTGTTGTTTGAATTGCCAACAATAAACCAAAGTCAGAGGATCAAAGTCATTAAGATGGGGCGTGAGAATCTATACCACTTTGTTCATTCCAATCCATCCAATAGTTGGTGAGATTTTTCAGTCTGGACCAAAGTGATGCAATGACTGCCTGACAGACATGTCCATTGCTAGAGCTGCTGCAAGTGTGACTAAAAATCAGCAGATTAAACCATGTTTTAGACCAACAGTATATGTGAAAGCTTTTATAGCCTGGCTATAGGCTGAATTGCATTATGTAAGTTGGTGTTACAGAGAAGCAAAAGGCCACATAAAAATTTCAGATACTTTAAAGCTGCTATAGTGAACACACATACGGTACCAACCACGATAAGAAAAATAAGCAGAGATAGTGTGTCTCTGCTTAGTTTTCGACCAGATAACACCCTCCGGTCAAGATGAAATCCCTCTTCAAGTGTCCACCTCTCAGACAAAGCTATCTAATTTTGCGAGAGCACTGCTGGTTCCAAAAGCTGCTTCGATACAGCCAGTCCTCAAAGGAGCTGTAACCAGGGCCAAGGAACAGGCATCCTGCGCGGGCTCAGCTCCAAGCACTGGGCGTACGGCCCGTACTGGAGCCTCGGTGGCCACTCACTGGTTTATTGCCATTTCAGTGAGGAGAGGGAGGAGGAGGAGGACGAGGAGGAGGAGGAGGAGGAGGGAGGGGATGGAGCGGAAGAGAGGGGATAAAAAGGGGAATTGGGAGAGGATGGAGAGATGAAGAATGGAATGAAGACAAATATGCTTTAGCTGCCTCTGAGGAAATAACATAACCCAGGTGAAAGTAGTGCCAAATGGATGGATACCACTTCTCTGAATGAAAAACAAACATGTAAAGCACAAAAAAAAAAATAAAAAAATACACACACCAATAATTACTGAGCAGGCTGTATGGAGGCTGCTGACACCGGAGAACATGATAACACCAGACCACAACACCAGCAAACACACACACACACACACACACACACACACACACACACTCTGTGGACAAACATGATGTCAGTTGGCATGTCTTTGTACACCCTCACACACCAGAACAGACACACACAGGAATGTTTATGTGTTTATGGCTCAGACTTAAGTCCAGAGTCCAGTCTGTGTTTATTAGGCCTTTTTCTACCTGCAGAAAGGGTGTTTTCAGGTAGCCAGGCCTTTCATGTCATCATATGTGGACCCAATTCACCCAGACTTGTTGGGTTTGGAGACACCGGTTCCCTCATCTTCCCACCTTGTGCACAGCAGCTTGACATGCATTAGTGCATGTACGGGCTCCAGCGGACACCGGAGCCAATGCTTTGGGGTGTTTCTTACCTGGATTGCCGCAGTCCGCGCACGTTTCGTTGCCGGGTCTCACCAGCACGTCTTGCAGGAGCCGGTTGTTTCCCTCCGGTTCCAGCGCCATGGTGAGTTTATCCGTCCAGCCTCACCGCGGTGGGAAGAAGCCTGCACAAGAACATCCGCTGAACATCCACAGACAGACTGACTGTTCGATCACCTGCCACCTCCGATATGAGCTGGAGGAGAGAAAAGACTGGACGATCCGAGGTGCTCTCTCTCTCTCTCTCTCTCTCTCTCTCTCACTCTCTCTCTCTCTGATAGCTCTATTACCTAGTCTCACTGACTGCATAATAATCAAGCCTATAGCCGATGTTACCATCACCTCCTCCCTCCCTGTCTGTCTGTCTTCTCTCCCTCCATCCAGTCTTATATTTTATGAAAGTGTGACATCCAGCGGTGGATGAACTGAACGCACTGCACATCCCCCAAAATCTAAAACTGGACCATTGAAAAGTCAGTCATCATCTCTAACGACACAATACTTATATCGACTATTTGTATAGAATCCCCTAAAAGTTTCCAATGAATGTTTACCTGACGGCCACTGCACCTTTTGTGCAATTCCCAGGTATTTCCAAGTGTCTACTTGGAAACTAATGCACAAGAGGAAAATACCCTATGGATGTTAGATTTAAATTAAAGAAATCGTATTATTTATTTATTTTACTACTTTTATTTTGTAGTTAGTGTTGCACCAATAGGCCTACATTTTTTCACTTCGTAATTTATATAGAATTATTTAAAGGCTTTTTTTTTATCCATCTCTCTCGTTAGATTTTGTCCATCAGTTCGAAAAAGTTATTCGTTTTTAAAAATGAATAAATAATAAAATTTTAAAAATACATAACAATAATTAAAGCCCCTTTTTGACGGTTTTGTCGGTTTCCTGTTTTAATGAAAACAACGATGAGGGAAGGGGAAGCTGGAGGCTGGTGTGGGCTGGAGACCGGCAGAGGGGGGGTTGAAGGCAGTGGCAGGGCTCGGCTGGTGGTGTGGCTGGACTGGAGGCTGGAGGATCCACTGGTGAGGTGGTGTGACAGGCAGATGCTGGCTGCACTGAACACAGGAGAGAAGAAGTTAGCAAAACTGCAACTGAGCACCAGGGGCGGAGCCAGACATTATAAACATTCGGGGATTAATCGCAATTAAAGTCGATATTCAGGGGGACATGCTCCCCAAGGGAATTTCTTTCCCCATTCACAGAAGCTACAAGCTGTTTACTGTATCAAGCCATTTGTACATCATTTGGGAAGCCACGCCCACACACGTACACAGGGACAGGACAGAGGGAAAACCACCTGGAGATACCGTGACAATTTTATTACTCTGGAGTGTGTTTGTTTTATAATAAGCCCATTTTATTATTCTCAACACAGTATTGGATTTAATAGTAAGCATTTTTATTTATTTCTATGGTCTCAGTATTTGTTTCTATTTAATCATTGGGCCATATTAAGCCATTTTGTGCAACGTCTAAATGTTTGGATCCCCTTGATTTTATAACAATATGAAGCTAATTGTTTGTATGGTTGGTGGAAATGAGATTGTGTCCAGTTTATAAGTTTTTAAAGAATAAAATTAAACCCGAGTTTTTTTTTTTATCATCGATGTGATCCACTCTATTACATCCGTGCTCTATTACTAATGTCGTCGCCTAGTGACGGCCCCAAAACAGAACGTCATATTTACGCGACAGCGGAGTCACGCACAGTGACAGTTTCCTGTAGTTCAGAGGACTCGCAGCTTTTTAAGTAAAGCTACTTAAACTCAGATAAACATGTCTACTGCCATGAATTTTGGCTCGAAGTCTTTTAAACCTCGGGCTCCGGATAAAGGATCTTTCCCTCTGGATCATTTCGGTGAGTGAAGACACTCGGCTGTGTCCAGGAAGGGTGAATAACATTGAAACATTCCGACGTGCACAACACGCACTTTATTTTTATTTTGCCATTAACATGAACATGACAAGCCTTGACTTATGTGAGGTTGCTTTTTTATTTCAGGAGAGTGTAAAGACTTTAAGGACAAGTTCATGAAATGTCTGAGAGACAGCAGCTACGACAACTCCCAGTGTCGACTGCAGTCCAAAGATTACCTGGAGTGCCGGATGGAGCAGTAAGAACCATTATTACAAATACTAACATGCGGTGGTGACTCAGTTAAGTTTAACAGTGTGCTCATACTTCTAAACAAAAAATGTCATGTTTTAATCAGAGCTGCATAATGTCCTTGTTGTTTTGTGTTTTCCAGTCAGCTGATGGCCAAGGAGCCTCTGGAGAAACTGGGATTCAAGGATCTGATGGATCCTCCTCCCAGCCAAGCGGACAGTAACACTAAACCGTGACTTTACACCACAGCTGCTGTTTCAGAAATACAAGGATGGTGTTTCTCTGAACTTGAAAGATTCAACAATTAGCTGGGGATAGGATGAGGCAAAGACTGCTGTGAGTGTGAAGCTGAGAAGGAGGACACTGGTTTGACTTGCCGCCTTAGTTTGAGGTCACAGAGAACAATGTAATTTTCTCAATCACTTGTGTACATAAGATTATTATGTATAATATATAGAGATGTTGTTTTGTGGTGTGTCAATAAATTCTTTGTATTTAAACTAAACTTTGTGTTGATCGACCTTAGATTCTTTTATTCTTCTCAGCTGCTGGAGGCTCAACAGTTTGAGCTCTGTGTCAAAAATGGTTCGTTGTTTCAAAGCATATGATACAGTTAATACGGTGGCAGCTGCTGTTGGCATTGCATTTGTATGGTCCCATATAATAGGGATTCAAATATTGTCCATTTACTGTATACTGTATTTTATTTGAAGTTCAAAACCTGGAATTCCTAACAACGCACTGGGGGGGGGGATCTGCTATCTAGACTCAGATTGATACTAGAGCCTTTAGACAAGTATTTTTCTTATTAATAAGTCTATAAGAGGAAAATATATTCATTCCCTTTTCAGTATATACCAAGAAATACAATCAGAAAACACAAAAGGCAGATAGGATATAAATATGTAAATATGTAACCCCCATTAAACATTAAAGAAAGAAAACAAAAACTTCAATATAAAAGCGACATGTTGTAGTTTTACAGGGGGTTGTGTGCCAGACTATTTCTTTACTGGGCACAGTTCCTGCAGTCTTTTCATCACTGTAAGGTTACCAGGCAACCAGTGCAGACACTTTGGTTTCTGTATGGATTAAACGAACGAGACATAACATAATGATTAGTGAGCTGTGTGCAGCGGTGATCCTAGACTCTGGGGAAACTGCAGTGTCTTTATGGGAGGTTTAAGGGGGTTTATAATGTAGAAATCAGCAAATGTTGTTGTGACTGGTTCCTCCCAAAACGATCGTGTGAATCATAAAAAAAAAATCAATGAATCACACTTAAATGTTTTTTTTTTTTTTTAAGTTAAAACAATGACATTTATTGTCAAGTCGCAAGTTGAACGGCACATTAAGCCAGCAATACAAAATGAGGCACACGTACACACACCACGTCATGCAGATTGCATCAGTCCACCACAGAGGCAACGATTAAACACAACTGTTGCTCCCTAAACTAAAACCACAAACATCTGGATCAGAAGTTCACAGTGTGACATATATATATATATATATATATATATATAAAAAAAAACAAGTGGGAAAAGGAACAAAAATTCCTGATGCATCAGTAATTCAGCGAGTGACACTCTTACCTCTTTCTATTGACAATCTAATGATGACTATATCATTTTTTAACTTACTGTATATTAGAACGGACACATATTGCTAACTGGTACTCTACTGAATATAACTCGCATGTATAGCTGCCTTTGTAATGATTTACTGTAAACGGTGATGCAGTTACAAACTCTGCTATGACATCATACAGTATGTTAAACATAGGTGTTTTAATACAATCCCAACCCAAGAATTAAGAGTGTGGGAGCCACCAGACTCTCATTCACCGCAGTGAAATATATGGTCCAGATGTTATTTTGTCCCACCCCCTCTAGATCCCTTATTCCATATAGGCAAATTAACTGAGGAGGAGGGTTACAGTACAGCTTGTTTTAAAACTCAGTATTGATGTATAGTTAAAATATGACCAGTAGCACAATTTAACATCTTATAAGATTATATTATATTATATTATTATTATTATCATATTAAAATGCCACTGGACAGAAATAAAAGTGAACATCTTGGTCCTGCCAGATGGATTTCAGAGAACACTGGTTGACGTATTAAACTGTAGATTTACTTTAAGAATGTTTCAAAGTCATTGGTGGGTTTACTGTTTCGGTGATGACAGCAGTGACATGAGATTCAATCATGTTTACCCAGCAGATAATTTTCTCTGTGCATGTGATGGTGAGTGATAAAACATTTAGTGCGTTTTTGGACTCGGCTGAATTGGATGGAAATGTGCATTAATTTGTTTTGGTTTTTTTTGCAGAATTTCAGGAAATGTTTTTAAGATTTTCGTGGAAACTTGACTATTGTGTTCAGGGTTTGATACATGGCTTTTACATTTTTTTAAATGACATATCAACTACATACTGGTGTGTTTACAGCACAAGATATAGTTTTAGGTCTGACTCAGTAAAGCAATGACACTAAAGCACAACATTTTAGCACTTCTAATGAAAATGTATTTTTAGCCTTCACCTGTGCATATTTGTCATATACCTGAGCAATATTAGCTCATTGCAGGTGAACTGGTAACAGTGTATATGTCTGCCCATAAATAACAAGAAATTGCAGTACAGAATGGCCAAAGTAGATTTTAGGTCATTTACAGACAGTCTGTCGTAGTTTATCCACCAGAGAGCGCTGACAAGTTTATTTTTACACTGTAATTCGTCCCACTTAGTGTGTGTTTTGGTGACACTGTTTGATTATGTGTTAATGTTTAAAAAATATTATCTGCACATATGTCTTTATCAAATATTTTGAACTCCTAAAAATTGTTATCAGCACCTCATGTTCATCAGTTCTAGCTGGAACATGTAAAGCAGATCTAGCATTTACATACAGGAAGTTATTTACATAACTATAATTCAGTTTCTCCACTCTCCACCAATAACGTATTATTTACTGTAAGATTACTATCACCATTTAGCTCCATCAGATAGAGCTGCTGCTTCTCATATTATACAGTGCATACTCTGATGTTAGCACGAAACACTGGTTTAAACTAACTAGAAAAACCTGTATCTCCTTCATGTTCGCATGGTCACACCGACACTGATCAAAAGGACACAGTAGAGGAGCAGATCAAGACGAGGGGGGGGTGGGGGTTCAATAATCATTAGCGGGAGGAGTTGGAACTGGAACGTGACCGGTGACGGCGGCGGCCAGGGGATCGAGACCTGCGTCGTACTGGAGAGCGTCGCCGTGGAGACCGAGACCTAAGAGACAAAAAAAAAAAAAAAAAAAAAAAAAAAAAAAGTAAGACAAAGTAAGAAAAAATGTTTGAGAGTGAAAGACCAAAAGCAAAATCTGACTGGACAAGGGTAAGAAGGTAAATCCTACTCATCTCAATGCCACAGCAACAAACTGTAAATATAGAGATTGTATCAGCCGCTCCAGCAGCTGATCACATGCTGCTTACCTTCTCCTCATTCGAGGCGGCGTGCGTCGCCACATCGGGGGTGGAGGAGGCATCCTGCGGGGAGGGGACAGCCTGCGAGGAGGAGGGCGCACTGTCGGAGTCAGCACGGCCGTGACTGTGATTTCCTGACCGTCAATCTGACCTGAAAAAAGAAAATCCAGCAAAATCTACACATTAATTTCTGCACATTAGTATAAGTGCCACCGTGTCAGTGTCACTTACACTGTATTATACATGACTTAGAACATTGCTCTTATACAATCAGTGTTCCCCCACATCCTCTTACCTCCGTCCATGTGTTTCAGGGCCTTCTCCGCCTCCTCGGGTGTCTCAAACTCCACGTAGGCGTAACCTTTGGACAGGTGAGGGTGGATGCGGTTCATGGGCATGTCAATCATCTTGATCTTGCCATAGGTGGAGAAAATCTCCTGGATGTGTTCCTGCAAAAAGGCACAAAAGAGGACACTTGAACATTTGCCCCAACATCTACATCGAGGTATATTTATATTTTTAAAGTAATCGGCAGAGAGATGATGAGATGTCAGAGAGATGTGCCACGCAGTCGGCAGCATGGTTAAGCGTTCACCTTGATGACGTTTCTCGTCAGCCGGCCCAGGTACACCTTGGTGGGTTTGGGTGTGGGGCTCCTACGTCGTCGGTCTCTGTCATCCTTCTTTGCTGATTTTGACCTTCAGTGACATTTGCATTGCAGTTATTATCAGTGGTGGAAGTGGTACTCAGATCTGTTACTCAAGTAGCAAGATCACAGTGTAAAAATACATGCATTCATTCAATTGTACTTGAGTAAAAGTATAAAAATATAAGCATCAAAATATACTTAAAGTACCAAAATTAAAAATGGCATATTGACAGAATATAATTATTGATATGCATTCATTCATGTAGCACTTTAATGTAGCAACTTTAAAACATTTTTCACCAACATCACCAATAACGCCTGACTGTACTGTGAGAGACTCAGACAATCTTAATTTATACACAGAAGAAATAAGGTTTAACTGCTTGCTTAATACATTACAATATTTAAAAATGACCAATTCCATACTTTGAGCGTGAGCGTCGTCTGTTGTTGTGGCGCTGGCGGCTGGGGCTCGGCGAGGAGGATGAGGAGGAAGAAGAAGAGGAGCGGGAGCTGGACGAGCCCGAGTGGCTGGAGGCAGAGGAGCTGGAGCCGCTGGAGGATCCAGAGCTGGAGCCTGAGCTGCTGCTGGAGCTGGAGCTGGACCTAAAACAACAGCAGGTTTCAGGATGGGGAGGAAGTGGCTGAACCAGCATGTGCTGTGACATTACATGTGAGTGTGTCAAAGTCAACACAGACCAGCTCAATACTGACAGAGAATCGTTGTAATTAAACCACCCTGTGTCTAACATTTCCCTCTAACCTGACAATGAAATGGAAAACAAATGAACATAACAAAAACAGAACCTGACAGCTGCATCCAGTTTTATTTTGTAAAATTAGCCCCTGACCTGCTGCTCCCACTGGAAGCACTGCGCCGTGTACGGTTCTTCTCTCGGCCCCGGTCTTTGTCGGCCCCGTCTTTTGTGGCTCCTGACTTCTCCTTCACTCGCTGTTTGCTCTTGTCATCCTCCTTCCTCTTCGTTGGGGAAGGCGCCCTGATGGAGGAGAGGAAAACAAACACGAATCAGGCTTCAAGCCTCTGAATGTCACCTGGCAGATATTAAATCGCTTTCACTAGAAGCAAGAACAGATGTCTATTGGATCTGGTGTTTGCGAACTGTAACATCAAACTTTCAAGCTGACTGTTGTTTAATGAGTAAACTTATAAACGGGTTTCTAAATTTTAAATTCACAGGTATCCATATACGTTAATAAAAATACTGCAAATATGACTACACTTTTGAAGCAAATAAATAAGATGTCAAATTGTTTGGTAAAAATCCATTACGATTTCACAATTAATAGCGCTAATTCAAACGGCATTAGCATTACCATTAGCTAGTGAGCTAATATCAGTTTATTATGCTGTGCTGGTATTCAGGTGTGCGCTTTTTAAACCAAAACATTGTGGTTATTCGACTCTGGCGTTACAGCGTTGTTATTAATTAGTCATACATGAAAATAACAAAGAAACACTAACTGAAATTGTAACGTTTACTTACATCTTTTCGCCTACTCGCGACAGTTATAGTCGCACAAAGATGACGTAACGCTTTAGCTTGCTGTAAACCAATCACAACATTGTGCGCACATAGGCGGTGACCTGCGATGGCTATGTGAAACTATTTCCCTCAACATGGGCTGCCAGGTTATTTTATCCTATTTTCGCTAGTTATGTAGCCCTTGTTGTCTCCTTTTAGAAGTTTAATGATAATAGCTGAAAGCAAAAACACAATCAATATTGAGTGTAAAATATAATTACATATTATGAACGTGATACACCGAATTCATTGTAAATTTGTTGATCCTACAGGTGTGAGTTGTTTTAAAATAGTGTAGTTCATCATTATTATGTTATGTTATATTGCCTTTGACTTTTTTGTTTTTTCTTCTTGTATCTTCTGAACTATTTTGGTTTTTTTTTTTATTCCTCTCTCTCTGTATTGCCTGTATATTTGAATGTTTTACAATAAAGATTGAAAAAAAAAAAACCGGTGTGATGCCTGACAGGTTACACTGAGGACATTTAATACATCATCTGAAGGTAGGAAGTTTGCCTGATGGCTAACGGTAGTTTTAAAGTGGAGCAACACGGAGTGAAGGGCATGCACGTTTTCTTCCTCTGGAACAGCTGAGCTTAAGATGAACTCCACACATGATACTGACCCGGAGGAAACCAGCGAAACGCCAGGCAGTGCCAGGATCCTTGCTTTGACTGTGTGCTCTGCAGCCATTGGAGGCACCTTCCAGTATGGCTACAACATCTCAATCATCAACGCTCCTACCAGCTACATTCAGGGTTTCATCAACGATACCTACATGGAGCGGTGGGGCACAAGCTTGGACATCCCTCAGGTGACCATACTGTGGACTGTTATTGTATCAGCCTTCTCACTGGGAGGTTTGGTGGGTGCGCTTTTAGCAGGTCCTATGGCAGTCCACTTTGGGAGGAAGAACTCGCTGCTTCTGAACAATTCTTTCCTGTTTGTTGGCGCTGTGCTGGTGCTAACGTGCAGGGTGGCAAAGTCTTTTGAGATGATCATCCTCGCTCGATTTCTGGTGGGAATGAACTCAGGCGTAAGTATGAACATTCAGCCTATGTATTTTGGGGAGAGCGCCCCCAAACACCTCCGAGGTGCTGTGGCTTTTTCCTCAGCTGTTTTCACTGCATTTGGGATTTTCTTGGGTCAGGTTGTGGGACTCACTGAGCTGCTGGGCACAGAGCCTCTTTGGCCCTACTTACTAGCTAGCAACGCTTTGCCGGCATCGATCCAGCTGCTTACCTTACCTTGGTTCCCTGAAAGCCCCAGGTACCTACTCATTGACCGGGGGGATAGGGAAGCGTGTGTCCGGGCACTTGGGAGACTCCGCGGTGGGGAGGCTCCTGTCTCGGAGATGGAGGAGATGCTTCAGGAGCAGCAGCAGCAACAATCAATAGCCTTAAGTTCTGGAGGTGCAGCTTCTGCCAAGACGCCCTGGGCCTTGTTTAAGGATCGCGACCTGCTACCCCAGCTCAGGACAGTCATGGCTGCCAGTAGTGCTATGATGCTCTGTGGCAATGACTCCTTCTACTTCTATGCTTCTTACATCTTTCTCGAAGCAGGGATCCCTCCAGAGAAAGTCCAGTATGTCACCATTGGCACCGGGGCATCTGAGCTAACCGCTTCTATACTGAGTAATTTCCTGATTGAACGTGTGGGCCGCAGGTACCTTCTCGTCGGAGGGTACAGTCTTATGTCTTGCTGGACTGTAGTCTTCACTGTAGCTCTTAACCTCCAGAGTCGCGGGGTGGCGGGGATGCCCTACCTCAGCATGGCATGTGTTTTCTCGTACATCCTCAGCTTTGGCTTGGGCCCCGCAGGAGTGACCGGGATCCTACCTGCTGAGATCTTTGACCAGGCGGCTCGCCCGGCAGCGTACATGGTCGCCGGCTCGCTCATGTGGATCAGCCTGTTCTTGGTGGGAATGTTGTTCCCTTTCATCGTCAACAGCTTGGGGGACTTCTGCTTCTTGCCTTTCTTGGCTGTTTGTTTGGTGTCTGCTTTGTTTTTGGGGCTCACATTACCAGAGACTAAAGGCAAGACGCTGGCTGAGATTACCGCAGAGTTTCATAGAAAAAATGAAACGAAGAATGACAGGCCAGGGAGGCAGGTGGATGAGTCCAACACAGATCAGCCCCAGCTCCATACGGCCTGTTCCTTCACTAGCCTGACACAAGATCCTGGCTGCAACCAAAAGAATAGGGACTGAAATTTGACATGCTCCAGTGAAAGTGGGAACAAACCAGGC
Organism: Seriola lalandi dorsalis; assembly: GCF_002814215.2. Taxonomy (NCBI): domain Eukaryota; kingdom Metazoa; phylum Chordata; class Actinopteri; order Carangiformes; family Carangidae; genus Seriola; species Seriola lalandi. The sequence continues at coordinate 241,946 of NW_019524835.1, read as the reverse complement.
TGTGCCTTTTGTGGTCGCTAAATGCACTTTCACTGTCGGGTAGATTACTCCAGAGATATAATCTAAATTCCTTATTGATGAAAGATGATCTCTGCATAATGACTGATAATTCATAATTTAATTATGAGCTTTAAGATTCTGTATCCATTCACTGGATGTGTGAAGTATGTAACAGATGTGCTGTCCTTATCTCACTACTCAGGCAAGAGAGTGGTAAGATACTCTTCTGTTGTGATCTCTGTTGTGGCAATTACATACAGTACGCTCGCACAGAGGAAGCATCCTAATAACCTCAATCAGCTACTACTACTAATCAGCTAATCTGCTACTGTTTATAGTTTTTTTTTTATCATAAACATGACTTCATGTTTAAGTTTGATCAACGTTTTGAATGACTTCACCCTTTATAAGTTTAAGGTATAAGAAGGAAATTCACGTCACAAGAAACAATCTGAACGGCTGGGGAACAGATAAAGAGCTTGTGAAACCTGTAGTAAGTCACTGTCTTGAGTCGTAATGTGTGTTTCTAACTGAAGGAAGGAGTCAAGACAATAATATACCTCACATGAAGCCTCATAGTCCTCACTCATACCCACTCCAACTCTTTCCAGTAGAGTGGGTAATCGTTTGAATCGCCTGTATTAAAGGATTACTCACCCTAATTCAACACATCTGCACTGGGTAGATAATGGTGCTTGTTTATTATGTAATCTGACTGTTTTGTTGACATGTCTGTCTAGTTCAGTGATCCATGTTTGTGCACCTTTTTCCCCCACAATCAAAGATCCAAGTGGAAATATTGACTCCAAACTCTGGCAGCTTTGGTGTCATGTTCTACCCGGTTCATTTCGCAGGATATCATGCCTCTGTAATTTATCAACAAACCTGTGGTGCTGCTCGCAATTTAACAAACGTATGAAACATCATCTGAGGCACTGAGTGGACGGCTGCAGCGCTGCAAACGGTCCAGTAGGTGTTGCACTGTCACTGTTGTTTGCGTGCTCTCCTTCACATACTGGAAATATAAAGCTGTATGATATCAAAAATGAATCACAGATGTATTTCAGCCGAGTGAAGAGGACACATTCAGCAGCTGTCAGCTCAACAACCTCTCCAGGCCGTCTGTCGACCAATCTGTCATGGCTTCTGTATAATTTCTTAGTAAAACATTATTTATTCTTTCTTTTTTTTTTTTTTAAATGGTAATCTAAATCACCGTTTCAATCATTTTCCTGGAAACTTTCCTGGATTTCAGGGAGGAAAACACACGTAGCATGTTGAAGACGCTGTGCACTGACTGAATGAATTTACTAGTTACTGTATGACACTGTCAATCCAAAGAATGTTATGATAGTAAGCATGTGATAAAAATGTGTAATGTTCAGGCTGTGTTTTTAGTTATTGGCTGCAAAAATACATTATATTTATTCAATGGGAACAATAATAAAACATAAAAGTGCTGATCTACACCATTGTCTTCCTGATTTGGGCAGTTTGACTGATTCTGCCTGTCAGATCGAACTGCTTTCTTAATTACGTTTAATCACATTACTTGGTCTCCCTCTGGTACTTTAATCCAGCCGCTCCCCTTTAAATCTGTTAGCGTAATAGTGTTTATTTGTGGAAACAAGTGCTGTTTGAGAGCATCTCACTCTGAAGTGAGGAAAGGTTCAAGTGTGCTGTTTCACTGGACTCTGTTACATCATTTCAGCATAATTGAGCAAAGCCTCCCAGGCTGGTAAAATTGTAAATAGATGGCAGAGGAATTGGATTAATATTTAATCATGTGCCCAAACAAGTGGGTTTTTCGTGTGTTTGAGAGCGTGGCTATAAAAACAATAGCAATCTTGTCTGAAACTGTTTTTTAAATCACAACAGGAAACAGGATATATACTAAACTGATAAAAAATAAATAATTAGCGTTCCCGTTAGGGGTTTAGAGATAAAAGAGTCAAGAGAGATTCTCTATACGCAAAACCAGTCTATGTTACACAGTATATCTAGTCTGGAGAGATGGACTAGACAAAGACACATTAATCAGACCGAGTTAAATTTTGAACACAAACCGGTCCGTTTTGGTCGGTGGCTAATGATCTCAGGGATTCGGTACGTTTATCAGTGCTTAGGGCGATAGTGAACACTTAGCACACAGTGACTCATCAGGCTAACCTGGGAAAAGAATGATAAATGACATTTACTAGCGTGCCAATTCTCCAATCGCAATTTCAATTTTCAGTTCTCAGAGGAGCCGTCGGCCTGCAGTTAAAAGAAGTCATTGGAGAAATGTGCTCATGTGTTTGCTTTCCAAGAGTCAGACCATAAGTTTGATGCCACTCTCAGAGGCTTCAGCCAGGAGACCCTTAGATCAGCAAGGGGAAATGGAAAATAACAAACTAAACTCAAACTACAGTAAAATCCCCAAAAGGTACCAGCCCACTGTGAGCCAATAGTTGCTGCTTCTTTGAATGTCACTTCCTATGAGGGACCTTTAGCCAAAACTGATCCAGAACTCAGTATTCAGTCCCTAACACGTAGTTCTGAAGATGCCTTTTTTCT
>NW_019524835.1:230744-239370 GCF_002814215.2 Seriola lalandi dorsalis | reverse complement strand
TATGATAGTAAGCATGTGATAAAAATGTGTAATGTTCAGGCTGTGTTTTTAGTTATTGGCTGCAAAAATACATTATATTTATTCAATGGGAACAATAATAAAACATAAAAGTGCTGATCTACACCATTGTCTTCCTGATTTGGGCAGTTTGACTGATTCTGCCTGTCAGATCGAACTGCTTTCTTAATTACGTTTAATCACATTACTTGGTCTCCCTCTGGTACTTTAATCCAGCCGCTCCCCTTTAAATCTGTTAGCGTAATAGTGTTTATTTGTGGAAACAAGTGCTGTTTGAGAGCATCTCACTCTGAAGTGAGGAAAGGTTCAAGTGTGCTGTTTCACTGGACTCTGTTACATCATTTCAGCATAATTGAGCAAAGCCTCCCAGGCTGGTAAAATTGTAAATAGATGGCAGAGGAATTGGATTAATATTTAATCATGTGCCCAAACAAGTGGGTTTTTCGTGTGTTTGAGAGCGTGGCTATAAAAACAATAGCAATCTTGTCTGAAACTGTTTTTTAAATCACAACAGGAAACAGGATATATACTAAACTGATAAAAAATAGAAATGTGCTCATGTGTTTGCTTTCCAAGAGTCAGACCATAAGTTTGATCTCTCTCAGAGGCTTCAGCCAGGAGACCCTTAGATCAGCAAGGGGAAATGGAAAATAACAAACTAAACTCAAACTACAGTAAAATCCCCAAAAGGTACCAGCCCACTGTGAGCCAATAGTTGCTGCTTCTTTGAATGTCACTTCCTATGAGTGACCTTTAGCCAAAACTGATCCAGAACTCAGTATTCAGTCCCTAACACGTAGTTCTGAAGATGCCTTTTTTCTGTGATTGAATCAGGGATGGGAGACGATACTGTATTATGTTTTGTTTTCATGAAAGACGTACGTTGTATTCATGTATACTTGATGTACCTATTCAAAGAGGTGTACCTGTTCATGTTTTTTCTGGTACTAAGTGGTGCTCCAGAGTCTTTTCTGGTTGCTTAAAGGAAGTCATAATGTTTAAGCCTGATGCGTTTGTTTGCGTCTTCCTGTTTGACTGTAGAGTGCAGGTTTCCTTTGGCAACCAGAAGTGGCTGTGTAGATGTACCGGGGGAGGTAAGAGTCTTACCTTTTAATTGCAATTCCTGTCTGTTTCTATGAAAACACGGGAAGATGTTGCCCATCATCCGAGAGAGAGCAGAAGACATGAAAACTGAAGCATAACATCGTTTTATAGGCCGAAAATAAAATCAATATCAGATGCTGATGTCTTTGTGCCTTTTGGAGTGTTGTTGAGGACGCGCCTACACGCGTATGCCGTGGACAAGAATAGTTTGTATCATAAAAGCTGTGGAAGAGCCGCAGTCTGTCTGCGCCCCTTCACAACAACACTGGCTGATGATGCTATTATGAAGCAGACAGTGGGTCACAGTGGACCTGCCACAGAGCCTGATCGTCAGCAGCGACACAGGCCGACCTGAACGTCTGTGAGCAGATAGCGGGGAGAAATTGAGTCATTATTACTGTTTGACCTTTTGTCTTGGGAACGGGGGGGGGGGGGGGGGGGGCTCAGAACACACAGCTCAGTATATTAAACCATCAGCCGGGGACAAACTAAACATGGTTCCATGGTTATTATTTTAATTGTTATCAGTTGCTGAATGCTGGGATTTAGTTGCCACATGATGGTTTGGGAAAAACAAACTCATGCATAATTTTAATGTTTTTTACAAATGATAAGTCTGAAGGTTTAAAGGGAAAATCTCACTTAAAGTCACTTCAAGAAATAATTCAATTTCAGTTTGAAAAATGCATTTATTTGTGATCTGTCCAAGAAAGAAACTAGCAGATCAATATCAATCTCAATCTGTCTGGGGGGGGGCACATGATTGTGCCTCTCATTAACAACACCAGTGTGTCTCCTGAAGAGCTTGGTGTTGAGTCGGAGCCATAACCGGCTTTATGTGTCCTCCCACAGCAGGAGGCCTCGTCCAGGAGCTGCACAACATAAATCATTAAGTCTGATAACTGATCAACAGAAGATTCAACAGATTCGATCAGATTTATTATCTAACTACAGTAGTTTTGGTTTGCAGTTTTTGTCGGATGCATTTCTAGTAAACAAAATCAACACAATAACAGTCCTTTTAACTCTTGACAGAAATTGGAGCAACACATTCACATGATGACGTCAACAGGTGATACTTACTTTTTCAAATGTAGCTACTTAAAAGAGATTGTGTTTTCAACATTATACCTAGAATGAGTTTCATTTGAATGGAGGCCTCCCGGCAGTGAATCAGATAATTGCATTATATTTCGTCAGTGGGGAGCGACTACAGGATTTGTCATCAGATGACATCATCACCACAATCTGCCTCACTGCGCTTCTGCTTAATGAACAGCTGTTCAAGATCAAATCAAATCTGAATTGTAAATAAAAAACAACATTTGTTAAAGCGTTTTGCATTTGAATGAATATTTATCTTTATTGAAGCAACTCAGTAAAATAAATCGCTTATATTTCTTCAAGCGCAGTTCACTTAATGTTACCTGAAAGAGAAGTGGTGGTTGCGCTCTAACAGGTCACAGAACACCAACTGATAAGTTAATTAACTCATTAACTAACTGATTTAATTAACTGTATATGCCACCAGTTTGTCAGTGTCATCTCTGTGAGAGACTGTGAGTGAAAAGTTTGAAAGGAGATTTGTCATCTGGAAACTTATTGAAGGAGCATTTCACCAACTTGGGAGCCAACTCAAAATGAGTGGAGAGAAAAGTGCTTCATACCACGGCCTCCAACCAAGGGAGAGAAACCTCCTGATTGTTTTTCTTTTGGACAGCGCAGCGAGTGTCTTTGCTTTATGTGTCTCTTACTTCAGCAGACTCACAGGCCGGACCACCAGCCACTGATTTAGAGCAGTTATAAAAGTAATCGGAGCTACGTCTGTCTTGATGTATGATTATGTAGGTGGACACCTGCCCAAACCATGGCCGGGGTATAACGTAAATATAATGTAACCCCCCCCCCCCACTATGAATGTATTCATGATCCTTTTTTTTAATTCTGTAAGCACTAATAAAGTCCTCACATAATTCAATGATTGCAAGATAAAAAGTGCTGTTTTATAGCAGGTAGGAATTTTGAAACTGGATCAGGCGCACCGCTCTACACCCCTTAAAAACTGTCTGTGTGTGTGTGTGTGAGAGAGAGAGAGAGAGAGGAGAGAGAGAGAGAGCTGAGGGGGGGGGGGTAACTTTCATTAACAGCTCTCTTCCCTCGGGGCCCTGATCTGTGTGTCTGACGGCGGTAATGTCAGCGTGCATCACTCAGGGACTTTAGGGAGAAAGTAATGTGATTTAACCGGAGCACTGATTTCCTGATGGCCTTATTGGCGCTCTAATAAGAACAAGATGAAAACAGATAAACAGAGGAAGAAAAAATTAAGAAGTAAATGGAATGATAAAAAAAAAAATGTTGTGTCGCTGAATACTTTGAATATGTTGTGTGTGCTGTTGGGTAAATGGATGCTTACTCATGCTCACAAAATGACTGGCACCCAGGGGAAGCCCAGGGCATTTCGAGGGATATGACTAATGCTATGTGTCCAGGGACAGGGAACTTACAGCAGGTGTGCAGCTCCCAGGGCGGCACCTCTGCAGGTTCCTCTGGATACTCTGACAGGATGATGGAGGAAAAATCACCCCCATCTGTCTCCTCATCACCCCTCAATGGGAGAGAATGGATTTAGCGGTGAATGATAGTCATTGTGAAGAGAATGAGGCACCTGGCAAGCACTATAATAGCTGATTTTCATCCAAATTGGCCATAGCGCTCATCAGCGCAACATAATGGGGATTTGGCCCATCTGCACCAGCTGGGAGAGGTGGTTTTCTGCTGGGACCAAACGTGTTTGTCTCTGCACTATGACATTGTAAAGGTGCAGAGGCAATATTTTTGCATTTACACAGCTTTTATCATGTAGCTCAGATTCCGAGCCAGAACTCTGTAGCAAAAAGGTTTCATTCCCAGATCACCGACTTTAAAATCTTAGGTAAAACGTGTCAGCATACAGCGGCAAAAAGTCAAATATAACCATAAAAATACATGTATGTATCTGTTAGAAAGCAAGCTAGCAAGGAGAGATGAGCTGATGTCCTAGACTTTTGATCTGGTGCCCCTGGTAAATGGAACGAGGGACGGAAACATTGATTGTTAACATTAATATTAAGAAGTGTAACTTATGTTCATGCAAGGAAACAAGAATTTAATTATCTAATTTTGCTCATATTGTTGCCAGCGGTGAAGAATATATAATACATCATGAATAACACTGCTCATGTCGTCAAAGTTAAAAGCGACTGATTTGTCCAAACTTTGGATGTAAATGAGGTTTTATTGAAACAATTCATGTGGAATATCATGTCCTTATTGCTGTTTCACCTCGTTGTAGCAGTTTAATTAATTTATTTATGAGCTTGCCATAATGCATTGTCAGCTGGTCTCATACATGATTCATGTGTGAACTACAGGTCGGCCACTAGTGCCCCGGCTTCAAAGGCCGAGGAGCATTCGATACTACATTATTTTGCGGGGATAGGGTTACATTAGAGTCACCATGACACAGATGTCAGAGTGTTATTTGATTCATGCATATTTACATGTTTGCCAAGGAGGTATTGATTGGCGTTTACAGCAGCATGTAGCGCTGACCTTCTCCTACACCTGTGGATTTTACTGATGAATCCGATCGAACGGCTGAAGAAGAAGAAGTACCACGATGTTTAGGAGTGAGGCTCTATGCTGAGATCCAAAGCCGGCGTCTGAGTGCAGGATGAGTTATCAAACATTTAAAACTGTTTTAGTAGAGGAAAAAAAGATGTTATTATTTATTTTTTACATAGCCTATATCTATATTTGGCATATAACAAGAGATTAATGAACAACACAGGGACACAGGATTCAAAGCTGGAAAGTATTTTTCATTTCAAAGGGCCTTGAAAAAAAAACCCAAAACAAAACAAAACAATTTCCACTCAACCCCAGTCTGAGCTGCTGCAGAAATATTCACCAAACAAATTGGTCCTCCTCCTGAAAGCTTTTCCTCTTTTAATGTGATCAAGTGCATGTTTGCATCTTTTCTTTTAAAGCCAGTTTCTTCAGTCAGAGACAGGGGGGTTTTCAACAGCTGACATTAGCTTAATTAAACTCTGCTAGCAACGGTTGTCATTTTGAAGTGACGCAAAGTGAAGGTTGCTGGATAGAATTAAAACTATAAGCCTGATTCTGCACATCCGTCTGGAAACAAGGATCCATTCCTTTAGAAATCTTTTTTTTTTTTTTTTAAATGTGGTGAAGCAACAGTAACTATGAAGTGGGAGTTACTCCTACTATACTAATCAGGAGGAGAGATACTCTTCAGCGCACTGGAAGTCTCAGTGGATGGATTCTAATGAAATTGTGAGTTTTTTTCTCAGACATTTAATGTCAGGATTATTTCACAGAAGATTAACCCCCCTCCATTGGATCCACCATTTATTACCTTTTTTCACTTACAATTGCCCTAAAACGCCGTTCATCATGGCTGTTTCCAAAATGGCTCCATATTTACTATATAATCCACCTTGAGATGATGATTATCTGAAATTTCAATTAACTACTCACTACTATCTGTTATACAGGATGTGGTGAGTGAGTGAATGTGCATGCAATACAGCTAATAACCTTTTTTCATGAGACATTTGGTTTCTGCTTGATAATGAGCGTCTTGTAAGAGGGAAAGAAAGGAAAGGAAATAGTGGTGTTGAGGTTTCCAGCACCTGGCCACTGCTCGGCCCCCCCTTAATTTGCATTAATTGGAAGATACGCAGAGGAGAGGTCTGGAGTCTTGTTAAAAGTTATAGTGGGTAAAACTCCTGTTACTTGTTAGGAACTGTCACTGAGGTAATAATGTTGCATAGAGAAGCTGTCGACATGTTTTTTGGGAATGTTCTGGAGCGGCGCGGTGCCTCACCTTGATTTTGGGCTCGCCTGTCTGGCCGTCGACGCCTCTATAAAACTCACACATGAACACATTTTATCTTACTTAGTTTTTTTTACTCATTATAAAACCTTTTTAAATCGTGTGCAGTGACATCCTCCAGGAAGTCAGTATGCGTGTGTGAGCAAAAAATGTGTCCAGCAGATAAAACCAAAATTTCGTCAACAACTCCATCATCATTGGAGCTCTTCCATCTTTAGCCTTTTTTTGTTGTTGTTGTCATTTGTAGGCGTTTTGCTCAAAGGACTGATAATTTTGTTTTTCATGTTTTGTTTTCCTCTCATCTAACTCTTGGCAAGAAAGAGAATAATTCTATTTCCCAAAGAGTAAAGATTTCTACAAGGCTGTTAAAGCAGAAAGCTGTGGTTAGTATGATTACCAGCTCAAACATTTCTCAGTTATGATGGCCCCCGGGCTGTGTGACAACACCTGCTGTTCTGCTCTTCTTCTGCTTCCCTCTTTTAGGTCCTCTCTGACACCTTAGTCCCTCCGACCTCACTCACAGATCGGCCTCGTGTCTGGCAGTTCATCTGAGCCGGTTTGCTTCTCTTTCCCGCCTCACAGGCTGGTGGGTTTCAGGCACTGATTGTATTTAGTTCATCCTTTGTTCATGCCACATGTAGTCTTAGTATCACTGTCTGCCCTCGGTTCCCCTCGGCCCATTATCTGAGCTCCTTTTCATTTCTCCCTGGCCGTCCCAGAAGTCTGGCCCACAAACAGCATGACTGACAGATGTTACTTGCACATCTGGACCAATACTGATGCACACAGAAAATCTTCTTGGCTGTCAACACTGGAGGATAACAAACCCAGATGTGAAAATATATTGGCCAGACTCAGTTACATTTTGCTATCAAGGATGTTTTCCCCTTCACCCCCCCAGATGTCTTATAACTTATTTCCTGTCTCCATATTCACCTGCTCACCTGTTTCTCATCTTCACTCATCTCGCCTTCTCCTCCCACTCACACATCTGAGCCCAGTCCCCTCATTACCCAAGCCGCTACTAACATCAGCCCTTTTTTTCCCCACTCAGTGTCCGATCATCTGCTTTCGTTCCTGTTCCTGTTTGTTCTGCGTTTTCATCAATCAAACAATTTGGGTTCCACCCTGCCTGTGCTGATATCAGCAAACCGTAACAGAATGATCCGACCGAATAAAAGACCCAGCAGAGTCTTTCGAAGGACACCCTTGATTCCCAGCCAGCCTCCCAGCCTTGACGCCACCACCCTGCCTCAGTGGCCTTGTTCACACCTGGCATCTTGGGTGATTCAATCACAGGTGGTAAGCTATAAGTGCCTCAGTTCACACCTGGCATTAGAATGAGTCTCCACATGAATGACCACTCGTGATCAGATCTCACCTCCCCGCTCTATATGCAGATGAACATGTGCATCATTTCTGTCTGCAAAGACCAAACACGCTGTTGTTATTAGTCAGTCTGACTATTACAGATGGGTGTGTTGTCAATGTGTCTGTGTGTGTGAGAGAGAGAGTGGGGGCGAGTCAATATGTGGGGGTCAGTGTTGATGTTATGGTGGGCCGCAACAAATATATCAGTGTGTGGGAAACAATGTGAGAAGTGTCAAAGTATTTTAGGTTCATAATGAAACTGTCAGTTTGAGTGGGCGGTCCTTCAGTGTGGTCCAGACCGGCTCTGAAACGTGTGTTCACGCCTGTACTCAGAGCTACAGGGCCAGTGTCTGTATACGGGTCCACCTCTCCTACCTGAGCTGATACCAGCTAACTATGACACCTAAATGCTGGTTTCATACCCACACTTCACCACTGCACGCTGACCTCACACATCATGGTTGGTTTATGTCGAGTTTTCCATTATACATTTCTTCCTGAATTGAAATGTCACTGTGGTGATTTGTTATGGCCTGAACGGGGCAGACATAACACAGTTTACATCAGTCTTATTTAAGGATCATAATATATCTATGTCAGTAAATACATCTGGCTCAAGTGAACTGATCTCATCACAAAAATGACCTTTTACTCTTGGATTGCATCAGTGTGGTGCACCCTACTCTTTTCATTCATTGCAGGCATTAGAAATGTGTAAACATATACAAGCATACACAGTATGTACACAATGTATTGTATATGTCAGCCATCGCTCCCTGAGTGTTTGTGCGTGCCACAAGTATCTGTTCCACCAGCTGCCACCTGCCCTCACCGGCCGCAGGAAGAGCGAGGCTGTCTGCTGGTTCCCTGTAATGCTGTTGCCCTCGTGTCATCCTCCCAGTCCAGACACCGGCCGTCTGGCCACACTACCATTGGTATGTGTTAGCAGTGACCTTCAGGAGGAACATGAGCTGAGTCATTCTGCACCCTTTGAAAGCATTTCTCCTGGGCTGACAGACCACCAGACTCGGGAGGAGATGGGAAAATGAACGAGTGAGGGTTTGAGTAGGACTGGGAGGCAGAGGTAGAGGGGAAGGAGGGATGAGGAGATAACGTAATGACTAGAGAGGGCTGGGGGTGAGATAAGATGAGAAATTAGCCTGTGCTTTGGGCATCGACGTAGAAAAAAGGGAGGGGATGACACAGTTTGTGTGTGTGTGTGTGTGTGTGGGG